>NW_010177143.1:3318-7172 GCF_000695765.1 Mesitornis unicolor | reverse complement strand
TTTATATTTTCTCCCCTCTAGCCATCTATATGTTAAACTCAAGTCATTTTTAACTATTAATTTTGATAAGATGAATAGCTCAAGCTCTTGGAGTTTCTCACTGTACAACATTTCCTCTAAGCATCTTAAGGAACCATTTTCATATCCAGTTTGTCAATGGTCTTCTCAAATGCACCCAGGCCTCCATGCAGTCATGTACGTAAGAAAAGAACTGATGTTTTTCAAAACTGATCTTAAACTAATAGATTTTTTTCTGATAAAGGTCTTAGAAAAGATCTGTAAATTTGTGATGTCCAGTCTGGATCAATGTAATGTACTCATCTTTGGGCTTCAGGACAATATTGCTTAGAAACATAAACTAAGAAAAAAACAGAGAAATCCTCTTTGGTCTGGTCTAGAGTTTAAATCCAAAGAAATCTTTCCTTCTCCATCAATACATTTTGACTTATACATTTATTGGAACTGCTAATAAGGTTTACATCAAGTGTTCCAGACCACTTAAAATTTGAAATTCTAGAAGATCACTTTTCTAACCACATCATAACACAGCAGATTGTGATACTTTACAAGAGACTCTAGATATGATTGCATTAGTTATTTCTTGAGTGTAGGATGTAAAAGGCTTCAAAAGCTATTATGAAACACGAGAAATTATTTAAATTCCTTAATATATGTCCTGGAATTTCTGTTCCCTTCTTAGGCCCTGGGAGCAGGTGTGAGGAGTTATATGGAGAGGAAAGATGGGGAGGGACTTTTTACAAGGGCATGTAGTGATAAGACAAGGGGTAATGACTTTAAACTGGAAGGTGGTAGATTTAGATTAGACATTAGGAAGAAATTCTTTACTGTGAGGGTGGTGAGACACTGACACAGATTGCCCAGTGAAGCTGTGGATGCCCCCTCCCTGGAAGTGTTCAAGGAGAGGCTGGACAGGGCTTTGAGCAACCTGGTCTGGTGGGAGGTGTCCCTGCCCATGGCAGGGGGCTTGGATGAGCTTTAAGGTCCCTTCTAACACAAACCATTCTGTGATTCTGTGAATAAGCCAGTATCAGAGTGCATTATAATTAAAAAAAAAACAAACATAGGAAATGCTGTTGAAACTTCATATTCTTGGCAAAGACCATGACTCAGGAAGCCACTTCCCTGAGGATGTGACAAGTGCCAGCACTGCTCGCTCTGGAGCAGCCCTCTCCAACCACTCACATTTTTGCTTCAGAGATCTCTGGAATTGTTTTCATTCTTGCTGAGAGCTTTAATCTCAGCTTGACCACCAGTTTATGCTTTTGCAACTGGTGGAAAGTCAGGTGTATTCTGTGAAGCTGTTAATTGCTGGCTGGTTAGTATTAATGTGTTTACAACATGCCATTTGTTATAGGTGTAAGAAAGAACACCTTTTTTCTAAACTATCTGTAAATAGGGATAGATTATGCTTCATAAATTATCTACAAGAGTCAATTCCTCAAGGACTATAATTTTAAAATAATATATGGTATTTCCATAGGAACATGTTGCCTATTAGAAGTTTCTCTTTCAAAGCCATAACATAGCTACTTCAAAAAGCCAGCCTAACTCTAGCGTATGTCCTAAACTTCGAAGAGAGCTGCATGACCTTAAAGGATTGAAATTATGTCTGCCTGCCATTAAACAGACGTTCATAAAAAAGCTGATTTGATAAGGGCAAGCTACAAAGAAGAATGTATTTCTATAAGCATAAAAGCAGCACAATACCTGAAAAGAAATTTCAGAAACAACCAAGCAGTTGAAGGAGAAGAGAGACCCCTTTCAGTT
Organism: Mesitornis unicolor; assembly: GCF_000695765.1. Taxonomy (NCBI): domain Eukaryota; kingdom Metazoa; phylum Chordata; class Aves; order Mesitornithiformes; family Mesitornithidae; genus Mesitornis; species Mesitornis unicolor. Next base: position 5,384 of record NW_010177143.1, on the reverse strand, counting down.
AGCAACTCTGCTCATCTAGTAAGTGCTATATAGTTGCCTACATCCCAGTGTTTATTGCATATCTTCTCTGAGTGTATAGTCAGCTATAAGTTTTCGCCTTTACTTAACATCAACACTAATTTACAGAACACAGGCCTCCAAATCACTCAGAATCAATTACCCTCAGAAACAGACTCTCCCCTCCCTCTCTACAGACCACATGTTCTTTCCTCCAGATTATTAATGTAAAAGGAAAACAACATACTCTCAGACTGAGGTAATAGCTGTTTACTAGTAATGTCCATTCACATTATTATTTTCTTAATATTTAAAATCCTTTTACATTTTCTGTCTTAAAAAATAATTTACTGAGGAATGTAGCTGTATTTCCCTGTCATATACTGACCTGGTGAAGTAGTGTATGTTCAATATAGGGGAATATGCTTCCCCTTAAATAACCTGCAGATACCTAGTGAAGGATTCTGCTTTGTTCAGATTTTCATGCTCAATGTCATGCCAATGCACCATATGGAAACTGATAAAGGAATGTAGCTAACTGGCCTACACATGAGCATCTTTTTTCCATTCTTGACTAGGAACACATTAGTTAGCCAAATTATGGCTTGTTTGATATATTATTGTTATTGCTTAGATTAACTCCTACGTTTAGGCTCCCTGTCTATAATATTCCATTCATCCATTTATTCATTTAGATAATTTCCATTCTTGTCTTTTCTGAGCCACTAACACTGTTGCAGCTATCACGTTGTCAAGTGGGGAGAAAGCCCTCAGGTTACAAAGACCATTTATTTCACCCCAGGAAATCTGTTTAGATTTTACTAAAGTACACACTGCCGGAAGTCACCATTTCCCTTTTCTGGCTCATTTGGTTCAGGAAAATTTTGACAGCCTGCCAAGATGGTACTGGTGTGGAAACACAGTAAGAGTGCTTAACAGAGGGAAACGAGACTGTGCTATTGTGATCGCCTCTTGGTCCAAGCACATGTTTCCAGCAGCCAGTCATCCCCTTAATGTAACGGCTATCAGCTGGGAACAGCAAACCTGGTTGATTTCATAGTGTTCAAGGGCTCTTTAAAAGCTCTTGAACTTCTATGGAGTGTCAGAATCTCTTTGCTGAAAGTCTGTGGTTCAGGCCACACTGAAGAAAAGTGACAGTGGTACTGATGAACTTCACAGAATTTGTTTCCAGCTTCTTAAATGAAAAGGAAATTACAAACAAAGTGAATATGTTTTGGATTTGTGAAGTCAAGCAACTGTGAAATGTCTGAATTAAGGCAGTCATGCAGTTGTACCCTTTGACATAGGTCTTATGGAGAGGGGAAATGGTGGGAGTGTGACTCGAGAGCAGGTGGTGTGCACAGCACCGGTGTGCTGTGAGCAGTGCGTGATGTTGAGGCGTGCAGTGTTGCTGATCTTCCCTGCCAGTGGAGGGAAGTCTTTGGGTGCAGATGGGGCTGGTGGGGCACTCTTCATCTGTTTCTACTGACTCCTGCCTTGCGGTGTAGGGTAGGAGACTTTTTCCCCTCCTTGGGGCTATGAGATATAGGAGCAATCATGTCATATGGAGATTTTGTTGGATGATCTGTAGGATCAAGGTATGCAGGTTAAACTTATTCAGGTGATTTAAGAACCTCAGTCTTGTTGACTCTTTCTATCAATTGAAATAGTATGCCCAAGTATGACCTTTCTGTCAGCTTATATCCCATTCAGTGTACAGGAGGGATATACAGATAGGGGTTTAAAGAGCTTCATGCTCTGAATGATGTTTATATTTCTTCTTTAACTTTGAAAGCACAGCAAAGGGCACAGAAGTGCAGAATAGGTGTGATGATAGTTTTTCTAGTAACCACAGTCTGCACCTCGCGTAGGGCTCCCTTGTATCAGGGGCTGTGCAGCCACAAAGATAAATTCAGCCTCTGCTTATGAGGAACTGTTAAATATGACAATCACAGAGAAAGGAAGACGTGTAAGTGAGCATGGCAAAAAGCAAGAGAGGAGAAAGGGATTGAAGTAATAGTAAACAACGCAGTGTGTTACCCAACTCTATAGTGTTCTTTCTTCAAATC
>NW_010177143.1:0-3287 GCF_000695765.1 Mesitornis unicolor | reverse complement strand
CTAGGATTCACATAGTATGATGACCTTTAAACACTGTTTGCTTATTCTGTGTTGGGCAGTGATACACTAAAATACCTGTGTTTGACCTGTTCTTTCGTCTCTGCTAACAGCATCATAAAAACCCTTTATCTGGTGTACATCACTAGCCTTCCCAAAAGCTGACTGTATGACTACTGGAGACCCCTGGCTAACCATTACCTCCTGAGCCTCCTTTCATTTCAACTAGAGCATCCTGCTTTAAGTTAAGGTTATAAACCCTTTGCAGAAGGGCTTGTCTTTCCTTTTATGTCTGCATGTTGCCTCAGTCTACCAGAAACTTGAAGAAACTGTATTGATGCAAATGAGAATGCTTAATTATTTGAATGTGTTTATTCAAAAAATATTCATCATTGAGCTATAATGTTCTTGATGTGCTTTTAACTGTACATGAACAAAAGGAACACAAAATAATAGTTAACTAAAACAGTAATGCTTTATCCTCATACCCTACCACTTGATTATTATCCTGCTTTAATTTTAACTTAAAAATCCACTTTCAAGAATGTTAACTTCATCAATAGATGGTCACGCAGCTGGGTGTTCCAAAATGTTCAGAAGTTAGATAAGTCATGGCATATCAGACAGTGGGAGAAGGCACAGCTGTTAAAAGCACAGTAATAAAACCTGGGCTGTAACCTCGTCATTCTGAATAATTTGAAAACTCTAAAGTAAATAAACCTTATATCCCACTCCTACTGCTTCCCACGCAGCCATTGCAGGTGGCTTTGTTCTGTTGTCTTTTTTGTTCTTGTTTGATGTGACTGAATTAGATCTTGATCCATATATATGCTATGCTTTCCTCTTTAACCTAAGGCAGCAGTTTGAGTGCAAGAAGCAATAGGGGGGAAGAAAGTAAAGGTGCTTATGAATTTGTGGGAATTTCGACTTTCAGAGCAATCATAACAGACACAATGAATACAAGGGAGAAGCAAAACAATAATTTTCATGTGACGGTGAATAGGAAGGTAAGGAAAAGATTCACAGCAGGTGAGAAAAATGAGTTCATCTGTTCTTTGAATGCTGAAGTATGATGCTGTAAGTTTGGGAAAGGCCAGGAGGAGGGTAATGTATCCAAGCTGCATGCAGGTGATGATCTGGCTGAAATTTTTAAATAAGAAGAGAAGGCAGGAAGTCTAGAAAGTACTGGGAAGATAAACATGGCAAAAAGTAGATATACAGAGAAGGGAGGTAGAAGTGTTAAAACTTGCAGTCAGGCTGTGAACTAGAGTAACAGAAAATAAAGTGCTGGTGCAATCGGTGATAGAGAAGAACAGAGAAGTTGGCTGGGGATTGAAAAGGAGCTCTGTTTTGGCAAAGTTTAAGCTGATGATCAGATATCTGAAGAAAAGAAGAACAAAATACTGTATTTGATTAAAGGAGACTATTTGTGGGCAACAGAATACTTTAAAATAATTGTGGAGGTTTTTTTAAGGTTAAATACAGTAGTTGAAGCATATTAGGCAGATTATATCATCCAATGGAAGGTCACAGAGTGAGAGTAGTCAGGGGCTGAGGACCATTGCCCAGAGGGGAAAAGGGGGAATACCTAAAAGAAGTCTTAGTGTTGCTAGAGAAGAGGAATGAACACAAGAGAAGACAGCATCACAGAAAGAAGGGGCACGAAGAGCTTCAGATGTGGAGCATATTCAGCTACATCAGAAGGAACAGAGATGTACTGGTGTCTGTGAGGTGGTTGTTTCAGACCTTGGTGAGAGTCAAGAAGGGCAGAACAAAGGCTTGAGTTGAATCCAGGGCATCTGGAGGAGAAAACTTCACAACCCCAGCCAGGGAGCATGTGTACAGCAAGGTGGCAGCCAGTGGCAGAGTGACTGAAGTACTAGACAAGCAGTTTCTAGAGCCAGCCTTCTGCTGATGTCCTACCCTTTATGCTTCATTTTTAAGCACAAAGTACTGCACAGAGGGCCTGTACTCATACTTTCAAAGAATTGCCTTTATAAATGCATTTCCAGATATATCTCCTACTGTACTCTCTGTGTTCTTGCTCCTGCTGTCAGAAATGTGGACTGGACCCACCTTGTTCCAGACCCTTCATGGCCTCATGGGACCTCCATTGCCCAACAAGGTCATGTAGCAGTGTCTACCATCTTTGCCACTGACTTACTTTAAAACTCACTCAAAGGCTGATGTTGTGTTTCACTGACTTCTTGATGATATTTTGAAACATGCTGGGACGCTCAATCAGATTATTTAATTAATGGTACACAATTTGACAACTTGAATAAGAAATATTGTAGCCTTCATTATCTGAATTTACTGTTTGGTGGGAAGTGCCCTTATTCTTTCAATCACTGTAATATATTATTAATGGTATGAAATAATGGTGAGCACCATATTTATACACTAAGGAGTGTTTCTTTAGAAGATGTTCCATCTGTGGAGGTGTCATCACATTCTCCATTTGGAAGGTTTTGCTCCACAGGTTTTCTCATAAGCCAATAACTGTAAACAGGGTTAGTTTGCTTTTAAACTATTTTTTTTCCTTTTTGCCCTTTTTTTCCTTATTGTCTCTAGTCAACAGCTAGTGCCCTGCCTCAAGTTCCCTGCAGTTTTACCCTGCTGCAAAAAAGAACATCAAGCAAGTCAGATGTGTCACTTCCAAATTGTATGACTCTGTGAACAGATTACTGACACAAAGGATGGGACATCTAACACACAAGATGACACATTTGTCCGTGGCTACAGAATTGGTGAGTGACCTGGTGCTGAATGGATCCAGCTGTGCCGCAGAAGGGTCAAAGACTAAACTCCTGACCATGAAGTATTTCTGAAATGCTCAGAAACCCCTAACATTGAGAGGCCTGAATTTTAGCACTCTAGAAAATACTTTATTAAAGTGGAAAATTCCTCAGTTACGTACACGTGGCTCTGCTTTCTGAGTAGTCTTCTGTTCAGAGCAATAATTCAGAATACAAGACATAGAAAACACAGAGCTAAATTATGGATCTTGCTGAAATTGATAGCAAAACACCTGTTCAATTATGGAGAAGAGGAGCTGCACTTCCAGGCAAATTTATTGTTGATGTCAGCAGTGGTGTAAGGAAGAAAATGAATGTCTCTTGGAAACTGCCTTCCACTAATTTGCTGTTCTGTGGATGGGAGTATTTGTGTATCTTCATATGAAAAGAAATGAGGTGGTGACCTAGAAAGTAATTAGCAGGAAAAAGTAGGATACAGCAGAGTTTCCTTTACTCTTCATGGCATGAAGACAAGGCTGAGGTGCTTAATGC
>NW_010177142.1:712-936 GCF_000695765.1 Mesitornis unicolor | reverse complement strand
CTGGGAAGTTGAAGTCCCCTACAAGGACAAGCGGAAGCGATCGCAAAGCTTCTTCCAGCTGCCTATGGAATATTTTGTCTATTTCTTCATCCTGGTTAGGGGGTCTATAACAAACTCCCACCATGATATCTGATTTGTTGGCCTTTCCCTTGAGTCTCACCCATAGGCACTCAACCTCGTTGTCACTGTTGCTAATCTCTAGGCAGCCATAGCATTCCCTCACA
>NW_010177142.1:0-687 GCF_000695765.1 Mesitornis unicolor | reverse complement strand
CTATCCCTTCTGAAAAGCTTATACCCATCTACAGCAGCACTCCAGTTGTGTGATTCACAAAAAATAAAAGGGAAATAAAAGTAAATAAAAGGAAAGTGGTGCTATTGCTTTATCAAGACTGAGAGTATTTTAAGTAACTGTGTTTCCATATGTCTGCCTTGTCTTCTTTATTAATGAATGCAAATTTCACAGCGATTTTTTTTCCATACTAATTTTTTTACAACCTTTGACTAGTGAAATGTCCTTAGAAATCTCAACTGAAAATAATAATAATAAAAAAGAATTTTAAAGTTCCTACATTTGGTAAATCAGTCAGTTTTTCTAGATATAAATTCTGTAAATTTTCTGTTCCAGAGATAGCAACTGATTGATTTCACTGACAGTCATAGCATACTCAAATAGAATGCAATATCATAGAAATTATTTAACATAACCAGGTTTTTAAAGGATAGTATAGCTCTATCAGGGTGAAAAAAAGCACGTAACAACTATCCCTAGACTCTATTTTCCGAATAATTTAGTACGTAGAATCATAGAATCATTAATGTTGGAAAAGACCTTTAAGATCATCAAGTCCAACCACGAACCCAACACCACCGTGTCCGTTAAACCATGTCCTGAAGTGCCACATTGTTATGGTTTAAGGGTTACCAGATTGAAAAGGAAGGACAGGTGGTGCCTGTAGGA
>NW_010177141.1:13452-14235 GCF_000695765.1 Mesitornis unicolor | reverse complement strand
TCTCGCCTCCCCCGCGGTGGCAGGGGCGGATACGGAGCAGCACAAGACTAGCCTGCAGGTGCTCACTGAAGTGTTAGCACATCTGCGACTAGAACTGCCCCTTTGTGCGGAGCCCAAGGGAGCAGATGTTTTCCATAAAGCCTTTAACCTCCCCAGTACCCAAACGTTTGCTGCTCCTCAGCGGCCCCCAGCCCTCCATGGCCATAGTTACCTTGCCTGGGCTGAAGCACGAGGACCTGGCCTAGCCAGGAGGCACAGCCCGGGGCTGCAGGGACCCTGTGGAGCGGCTCCCAGGTGCCGGGGTAGCACTCCAGGTGAGGACCCAAACTCCACATTTTCAGGTAACCACCTCCTGGGCAGCCCTGGCCTTTGTGGATCTGATCAATAAAAGTCATAGCTCGCCCTCAATGCCCAGAGGACTGCGGGTTCCTCTTTGATGAGATGCAAAGAGTGACTCCACTGAACTTCATAGATCTCCAACAGGGTAGAAGTGATGTGTATGAATGGATGATCAGTTCTCACGTATTCCTCACAAAACTGCAATCCTACATCCCATAATGGTGCACCCATCCTTATACCGACGTGGGAAGCAGAAAGACCACCAGAGGCTGACTGCCAAGGGTATTGGTCTTGGTGCAGAGCTGTCTGCCCTTCTACGTCCAGTGCCCAAATTACTATCAAATTGCCAAACTACAATTACAGCCAACATGAGACCCGAGAATACAGGGAACAGCTAATTTATGGGATGCTCTGGCCACACTTTCTCAGTCTTCCCTGCTCCAC
>NW_010177141.1:2426-13421 GCF_000695765.1 Mesitornis unicolor | reverse complement strand
AGGAATGCCTCTGTAGAAGTCACTGCCTTGGCACAGCCAACATAAGGCAGCCCTGGTTAGGACTCCCGGTGCTTATGATTGGACACCTGCATCATCTGACTTCTCAGTGTGGGTCAGCCCACTGTCAGCACCACGAAGTCTCATGATTTTTGTAAAACATTTTACATGAATATCATTACTACTGTGGGTAAAGCAATCTTTGAGCTACAAGTACATTATGGATAAATGGCTCTGTTAATGGTAGTACACACTGGAATATACAGTACGCACTGTAATGAAACAGCTCATTGCTTACCTTAAATCAGTTTTAAAAAACATTCATGCACTTTTCTTAACTGACTCAAACCTATTATTTTAATAGCTTTGTTCTGGTTTCAAAGTCCACATCGTGCTTTCCTGCACTGCAATACATCTGTCCTCCATTTATCCAAAGGACAGATGTCATTCAGCAATATGTTTACTTTGCATCTAATGATCACATAGCAAAAATCAACAAGGTATGGGTTTGATTTTGTTGGACTATACTTGAAGAGGAAAAACAACTTTTCTCAGAGTCACTGTATCAGGTATAAATTGCTTAACTTTTTATAAAAGGGAGAATTTGGCACAACGATAGTCCTCCCTTAAACTGTGCTTGCTCCCTTACATTTTTCTTAATTCAATCTTCAGATCTCTGAGGAGTGATTACTGACAAGATATGGTCTCAGAATGAGCACAGCATTTCTCATCTTCTGCTTTAAAACAGCTCTGGAAAATCACAGGCAGTAAGCACAGCCCCAGAAAAGTTCAGATGGTACTTAGGTAGTTACATATTATGAAATTATCAGTCTTTGTCCTCCAGTGGAGCAAATTAAAACATTTTATAAAAATTACATAATTTATCCTCATGACTCATGATGTCGAGCTGTTGGAGCAGGTCCAGAGGAGTGCCACAAAGATGATCAGGGGCTGGAGCACCTCCCCTATGAGGACCAACTGAAAGAGTTGGGGCTGTTCAGCTTGGAGAAGAGAAGACTGCAGGGGGACCTTATTGTGGCCTGAAGGGGACCTACAGGAAAGCTGGGGAGGGACTTTTTACAAGGGCAGGTAGCAACAGAATGAGAAGGAATGGCTTTACACTGGAAGAGGGGAGATTTAGACTGGATATTAAGAAGAAATTCTTTACTATGAGGGTGGTGAGACACTGGCCCAGGTTGCCCAGAGAAGTTGTGGATGCCCCATCCCTGGAAGTGTTCAAGGCCAGGTTGGACGGGTCTTTGGGCAACCTGGTCTGGTGGGAGGTGTCCCTGCCCATGGACTCGATGAGCTTTAAGGTCCCTCCCAACCTAAACAATTCTGTGATTCTATGACTCATTTGGGAGACAGGGGAGTTTTCAGTTGCAGACTGGGAAAATTAAGCATGCAGGGTATGTCTCTCAGCAGGGGAGCTCATCTTGCAGGAGAGGCATTGCTGCAGCTGTGGTGGTCCAAGGCTAACAACAAAGCAAAGTTTGCAGGGAAGAATATATTTTCTTACACTAATTAATACACATAAAATAAATTGTCCCTCCTTATAAAACTCATCTCACCTATTGTGTAGTCTGCTTAGTCATTTATGTTACGTATTTATTATAGGAAGTAGTTATGAATTCCTAATGAAACAGAAATCCCCAGTCCTGCTACTGGCAGTATTTTATACCCAATTTTTTTCCAGTTCTGCTTCTGGCCACTGATTCCATATGCCAAATCGCACTCTGCAAAATCTGAGCTACCCCTAATGGAACTATTCTTATGCCAGTTCAGCAATATGCTTCATATTATTTTAGAATTTATATAAGAAATCAATTTGTTCTGCAGTGAAAGAGAAATGTTGAGATACAGTGCCAGATCAGTTTTTAAAACCACTATCTAGATCAGTTTCTCCACGATGTTCTCTTTGAATTATGAGTTACCACAGCCAACAAACCAACTTTGGTTTCTTATAGATTAAATGCCCCAGTGCTTGGATTCCTGCCCAATAAGTCTGAAACATCTCCAAAGAGAAGGTAGAGGAAGGGAAGCTGTTTGGAGATTGTGCTGATTCAGCTGTAACTGAAAACCTCAGCCAAGAGAGCTCCAGCAGCACCCTGAACACCCTTTTGATAGGAATTTTGTGAAACACTGTGTATTAGGACAGGAAGCAATTGCTAGGAAGCAATGTGACATTTTCTAAAAAACTCTCCAGCCTTGGCAGGGCCTGAGACCAAAAGGCATAAAGATGGACAGGCATACATATAATCTAAATGGCTAAAAATACCTCTGAAGTCTCTGCATGTCTTTTCTTGGTCCAGTGAAAAGCAGAGTTCACTGTCAGCCTGGTGCCTTCCATGTTCCTGAAAGCCCCCACATTTCATCAGCCCATTATCTAATTCCTTTCCAAAACACTTCAGGATATACATGAAGTAACGATGTTTGTTGAGGAGACAAGTTAAAGCGAAAAAAACCACAAAACAACCCAGATAACTAAGAGACAAAGATCCAGAGGGAATCCCCTCCACTGGTGTGACTGAATCGCCCCACCCCTTTGACTGACTTCAGGAAAACAGAAGAAAAAATAAATTGCTCATTCAGACTTCAGAATTAGTTCAGTGATGTAGCAATCCACTTTCTTGACACCTCTATAATGGCAATGCTCGTTTCCCTTCATCACTGTTTTTTTCATTGGTTAAATTAGGCTGCTTGCACTACGTACACTTTCCTTTTACCTTTGTCCTCGTTCTCTGTTTATGTCTGTCAGCGCTTCTGCTACTGCAATTCATGCAGCTCCTCAGGTGGGATACGCTAATCTGTATGATTTTCCCCTTACGTCTCCATCTTTCTCTTCAGATCTAGAAATTAAAATGGGGATTAACCCTTTACTTCGAGCAATCTCACATCGTTCTTTATTCAACCCTTAGGAAGAGCCAGAGACTTAAAAGTTCACTTAATTTACTGACATAGTTTAATTGTACTGTTAAGCAGGATTGCACTGATTATATTCTATATACATGACAGGAAAACATGTCCACCTTCAGGAACCCCTTCCTCAATTTATTCCTAAGTGTGGAAGCAAATGTTTTACTGATTTACCTTCAATCTCCTGTTTTTATTCTTACTCAAGTCTAACATTCATTCATTTCATGAACCCTCCACTTGTTCAGCTGCACAACTGAAGCACTACAGCTCATCTTTTGTCAGTGGCTCTGCTTACACGTGGGTGACCTTTCCCAGCCCCCAGGAGTGGTGGTCCTCTGCCCACCAGCTGATACTCGACATGAAACGCATCCAAGGTGGCGGTTGAGTTCATGTTGTGCATGTGTCTCTCTAGAAGTCCAAGAAACAACATGTATGGTGACTGCGATAGCTGCTCACCACAGGCTCTGCTCTTCAGATCACTGTTTAATTGGGCAGGTGGAGGGGAGTATCCTTGCTGGGTTGTACTGCTGTCCTTATGCTACCAAAAACCAGTGAACTTCAGTTTCTACGGCTGCCAATCCAGCATAATTCAGTTCCTTTTATATCCATATCTATTATTTCATTCAAATAAAAAAAAAAGGAAAAAGAATGCAAGGAGAAACTAATAATATTTTTCTTGTTATTTAGGAGACTGCAGAAACAATGGATGTCAGAGAGTGCATTTACTTTTTGAGGTCCAGTAAAAAAACTGGTCAAGCTACACGGCTGGATTGTTGTGCAGCTACACTTTTGAGTCTAGATTATTGACTCCAGAGTGAGCCAGGTGACTCCTCCTTTAAAGAGAACTGAACAACCACTGAACACTATTTAAACAGAAGAAAGGGGAGATGCACAGATGCTTTCCGTATGGCCTATATGTATACATGTATTTATGAATAATACTTATTAATATTTCCTTGACACAAAATGATGAAGGATACTTGTGGAACCACTGCAAGTGCTCATCATGAAACAACAGCAACAAAAATCAAACAGGCTGAAAAAGCCATTTGACCTGTACTGTTCCCTTCTAAGACCAGTTGCAACACTGAGAGATCAGTAGCTCGTATTAATCACTGTGCTTCTCCACATTCTCTGATGCCTCAGTCCAACCCACTTGTAATAATGGCACATGAGGGCTGAGAAAACTTTACTGTATGTTTTGGAAATTCTTTTGATCTCTTCTGGAGGGGGGGAGGAGTAGGCAAGCAGAGGAAGAGGAATTTGTATTTAAAACCTACACAGAAAAATTTCAGAGTCTGCCTACAAATCCCAGACTCAGGGGATGAAGCCTTACATCAGCTGTAACTCTTTTGGCAGCAACTCTGCGTGAAATGGCCAGGGCGAAGGCTCCTTTCCACGAAGGGCGTGGGTGTGGAATTGTAATAGACGCTTCCATAAACTGCTGTCTGCTCAAATGTCATGATGTTGGCTTTCTGCCCCATTTTCAGCTGCAGAGAAGAGCAGAAGGGAGGGGCAGAAACAATGAAGATCCCTTTTAACTCTCAGTTTGAAAAATCTCCCAACTCTTTTCATCCAAATAGCCCTTTGCTTAACTATTATGAATGGTATTTTCTAGATCCTGCTTTGGAAATAACAATTACTTTGCCATATTTTATTTTACAGTGTGTGCAACAGGGAGCAAACAAAGATTAGTTAGCTGCACAGAGAACAGCAAATGATCGCGTTTTGTGAGTTTTCAGTTGCTTCTTCAACAACTCAAGTGCATTAAAGTTGTGGTATGAAGTCCAGGTATAAAATGGAACCAGCGGAGACAAAAGAGAAAATATGAATAGACATGAAAGAAGCTTAACAAAGCATTCACTAACTGACATGGGTAGTAAAAGAGTGTGGAATTAGGAAGAAAGAAGTATTAAAGAAGTATTATTTTGCTCAGTTCATTCAGAGATTGTTTGGGCCTTTCACGAAGCAGGACAGGAAGCCAACTGAAGAAGCATAAGCAGGTCTATTAATTAGCTTTAGAAATTCTTACAAACACAAGCCAGTTTCCAATCACAACAAAATCAAACTACTTTTCACATTTTTAATGAAATATTCTTACATTCCACTGCAACACAGAACCTTAGAAAGTAATAGGAGTAGTACTCTTTAGTGTGTGTATTTGCATAGTGCCACCAACAAACGCATTCACACAGCCACAACCCTGTCCCACTGAACACAGTTCAAAGTTGCTAATTGCAGACTGCAGAATACCAAGCTGTCAGGTGTCACATTAGCAAACAGTCTAGTGAAGATGAGTAAATGAGCTAAGGATTTGACTCGGAGAGTCGCAGTTGCATTATGGTAAAGATGGCACAGTCTATTTATTCTTCAGTTTTGGAATCTAAGCTAACCTCCAGGCATAGTTCCACAAGGAATTTCCACTAGTCAAGCATTGCATATTAGACTAATTACAGATATATTTTACGTTCCTCTGAGCTTACAGAGTTGTCAGAAGTATTGCTCAAGCTTGCAATTTTTAAGTTTTGCCATTTAACTTACAGAATTTTTGGTACCTGAAGAGTTTTATGGTCATGAATGAGGAAATGTGATACAAGAAGCTGGGTTTCCAGGTCTACAGAGAGACAGAGACCATTTTTAGTAAGCTCTTCAGCATACTGCTGCTGCTAGCTCTTAACCCACATCTGCATCAGCATTGTTGCTATGACCCCAGCCATTCCTGAGGGAAAAGGGTTTCAGCTATAGTGAATTAATGATACTGGAAATGGCAGCATGGCCTAGGCAGAGAAATAACACTATTTCTATTGTTATCTGCAAGAGTTTTAAAAGACTGTAAGTAATATACAATTATACAACAACTGTGCCCTTAACAAGCTACTGTGCCCTGTTGGTGGGTGCTTTATCCATATCACACTGAGGGAGAAGGAGGATTGAGAGATCATTGAAGTTTAAGGAGAAAGCAATACATACCCTCTGCAGTGCCAGTTCAGATCTGTACTATAACTGTGTTTCCCTAGTTACTAGGATTTGCTACTTGTGTATCACATCCGTTGAATGGGCTAAAGGATCTAGAATTTGGGGGATTTTTTCCAACATGAAGGGTAACATGTCTGTAATGGTTTGGATGTGAACATCAATGATTACTCAACATTTAGACCTAATTCAGAAAAGGAAAAAGAAGAACAGAGGCTTACTGGGCTTAATCAATTCATATAAACTCTAAGAAGCACATGGAATAAAACTCTTGGTTTCATTTGTGTTTTCTTTCAGTAAATAGCACTAGTAGATGCGCAGTTCTTTTTTGTCAAAGATTTTAAACTGTTCTTCAACTATGAGTCTCTTTCTGTGGGGAAGTAAGGCAGAGAGTGGTGTAAACAGCTTGCCAAGCAACCAGTGGCAGAGCCAAAATCAGAATTCAGATTCCCTGCCCACCTGCCTGCCTTCTACCCTTGCTGCTGAGCAAGTTACCCAACATGAGAGCTTTTCAGATGGAAGAATAAACGAGCAAAGGAGTGAAATTAAATACAAGCAAAGTGAAAATGACCAGTACGAGAGTCCAAATAAGCAAAATGCAAAAAAGAAACAGTGAAAATATTGTAAAATAAAATTAGACATTACAATAAAGAAGTAATTTCCATTTTAACTCATGACTGCTAATGGTCTGTTAATTATTTTCCTCATGTACACTGGGTTTGGTCTAAAACTCTGAATGAAAACTCTATTCATGGTCTCCCATGTATCTTTTACCAGAAGGTATCAATGCTCCTTAGCCAAGGTGCTCCTTATTTTTGCTCATTTTGCTTGCCTGTTTCCACTGCGTGTCATTTCAGTGCTGGGAAAAGCATCAGCTTGACAGCTTTGCAGGCTCATGTTCTCTCTTCGCAGGGAAGGGAAGAATGTGTGGCAACGGAGGAAGTTTGCTACAACAGCGCTCAGCTGCACGCCTCAGCTCAGCTCTGCCCTGAAAGCACCCGCTGGCACAGCTCCATCCCCCTTTGCTAGGTAAAGAGGCAGTTGGGGACAACAGCAAGATGAGTTTCTGTGATGCTTTTTCTGCTAGAAACCGGACTCAGGCACAGTTCACATCATCCATCAGCTGGCGTTAACATGGTAACAGTTTCTGGTCACTAATGACCTGGGCTGGATTTGACTGGGCAACAGGCCACAAGCAAGAAAGCCTCTGTAAACCATTACCAGCTCCTCTGAACCATTCAAACCTCCGTAATGCTGGCAACAAAAAAAAAAAAAAAAAAGGCGCTTTTTAAAATAAAGCTGCTCACAACTGACAGAGAAGCAGTCGCCCCCGCACACACCTTATTCACACACTGTACTGAACTGGCATTCCTTCAAGTGCTGGGAAGGGCCCAGAGCTGCTGATTCAAAGACATTTGGAATAAGAATTCAAAAATTGAAGGGTTTTGTTCCTTTCTGGCTTCCTGCTTCTTTCCTTGGCCTGCTCTGCCTGCCTATGCTGAATGTCAATCAGCAGAGCAGCAGCACCTTTGCAAAGAAGTCCCGAGTATCTTGGCAAATACATTAACAAGCATGTGAAAAAAGCCAAGGTTTCCACAACTCCAAAGAAGAAAAGGTTGCTTTGGAGCGGTGGAGGCTGAGCGACAGACAGGGACAAAGGGTCAGGAGTCGATGAAGTTATACAGTCTTCTCTAAGCTGCAGCAGACACAGAGGTGTCTTTTTCAGAAAAGACTTCTAAATTATCCTCATAGTGTATCCACAGCTTATTTTCAGAGACATTTGCTTACATTAAATCCCCCTGGAAAAATTCCCATAAGGAAATTGCCAGAATCAGTTGCTATGAACACTTGCAGGGAATTGCATCTTATGTCAAAGCGGTTGTGATCAACCCAAAGCATTTCTCAAAAAAGGCAGCTGCATTTTTATTCAAGTCTGTCACCTTATAATGGACACCTATTTGGCCTTCAGTGCCATCTTGGAATGATTAGCAGCTCAAAAGCTTATTATGAACTTCCTATGAAGCTGTGGTTAGGAACAGCCTAAGTGAGCAAACAGAAGAAAGTGATTTGAATTCAATAAATTCAAGTCTCCCTCTTTGACGGTCTGGTGAAACTGGATCATCTCGATCTTTTCTAACTACTGAATAGCTGGGAAGTGGTTTCTTTTGGAACCTGTCGGTTTGACAGCTACTTTTCAATGAGGTGCTGTTTTCCTGATGATTGGCTTGTGAAGCTCTAAGTGACTAAGGATTTCATCTTTACATTCTAGCAAGCAAATGTTGTATTTACGATGTTTAATAACATTTTCAAGGTCAATATAACAGGGTATTCCTTACAATTGCTTAAATTATTGATATCACATTTTGAATCTTAGAAATAAATACCATGGTTTTAAAATAGCTGATCAAATTCTGCAGCTACATTAATTAAAATATTGATTAGAATTCTAAACAATTATGTTCACTTCATGAAATTCATTGTCATTTCAAGCACCTGTAACAGGGAAAATAATGTACCTTTTTTTTTTCCTAAAACAGAAAGAGAAAACAAGAGCATTCAGTAGTGCTAATATGAACTCTAACATTGTCTCCACTGAGATGAGGCATACCGTAATAAAAAGATATTTAGTCTTTTAAGGCTAAATCATGTTAAACTACTCCTGTTACACAGGCAGGGTAGGCCTCTCAGAGCATGTATGAGGAGAAGCCTGGCTGTTGTTCAGATTTCTTCGTTTCCTGCTAGATCCCACTGCAACAGGAAACTGAGGGGGTTGAGCAATAGACCTGGCACAATAACCTCATCGAGCTCTTAGTTATTTCTGCTAAAAAATAAAAAAATAAAAAGAAAGATAGCAAAAGGAATCAGAGAAGTCAGGATTTGCTGGCTTGTCTGTGCATTGTAGAAATGACAAGCTAAGGTAGAGGGAAAGAACATCAAATGGGATAATGTCCCTGCATTATTATCTTCAGACTACTCTGATTAGTGACAAATTAAATTAGAGCTGGAGATCTATACAAATGTTGTTAGACCAAGGGTTGTAATGTAGTGACGTGGTGTAGTGATAGCTGGTTCCCTTGACACAGCAAAACATACGGTGCTTCAGCATCGCTGGTTCACTTCTGTGCTAAAAAGCAAGCATTCAACATCAATGTGTGGCTGCATGAGTAGACAAGTACGGCATTGATGCTTATTTGCATCACTGTGTATTAAACTGATAATTTATATTGGCATAAGAAGAGTGGGGTCCTAAGACAAAACATACTTCAAAACACTGCAATGGTGCAATGCAGTTTGATCTGTCCAGCACACAAAATAAAGACTAATTCCTTTTCCCCTTCCTGTTTTTCTTTCAATGCCATTCACCTTGCTTCGTCTTCAACTCTCGCAGGCCAGGCTACCCCTGGCACCTGCTGGAGGAGGCTTTCTGCAGCGGGCAGCAGCTTCTGCTGCACAGTTTTGTTTTGGGGGATCACCAGTCACAGTCACAGTCACAGTTACACTGGCAGGGCTCCAGCTGGCCGTGCTGGTTCACAGATTGCTTTTTCTGCTATCTATTGGGCAGTCCTCATCCCAAAATAGCACCATTTTTAACTCTTCTCTCAAGGGAAATAGCAAGAAATAAACTTACTTTGGGATAATGCTTGCAACCCTGTAAAACTTTTGTGATTGTTTCTGTAATCTTAATTATATCTTAATTATTTTTAATTTAACCCAGTGGTCTCTGTGATGTAGCAGCGTCTCATCTACTTCAGGGCATCATGCCAGGGAAGCCAGAAAAAAGTCTGTAGGAAATTGCCCCACTCCTTTTCTACTCATCTGCCAATTAAGAATAATAGAGACCCAGTTCGATGAGTGGAGGACAGGAGTCTGGGTATGTTCAGTCCAGCAACCTAAGCACATTCATAAAGAAACGGATTTTGGTTATTAAATGATACAGTTTTATGAATAACTGAATCTTAATATTATTTCCAACCAACTTCTATCCATCAACAAAATCAACACAAAAAGATATTCTTAGTGAGTACATAGGACAGAACAAAGTTAACTGTTTGAAATGTTGGTTGTCAAACTCAAATTTGTGATTAGGTTCTTTATAGACTATTTGCAGATGATCTTTTTTTTAGCATTTTACGGTACGCCTGTCACCATCAATCTACAAAGCATATGACTACAATTTTCTGTTTTACAATCCCGATTTAATTTCATTTGTAAATGCTAGGAAACAAATTTAGCAGTGTCGTGCAACTGATGTGCAAGGCCCTGAAACACGGGGCACAAAAACATCTTCCCTTTAACTTCTATTCATCTCCTGGAGGACATAATGCAGTTAATGTTTGCCTTCTTTCACGGCCATATTGTTCACACCAGTGGGAGGACGCTCCCTCATGACATCCGACTGGCACAACACCAGTATGTCTTGAGAGCAGATACTCTGCGGCCGTCTTCAGACACTCTGCATTGGAGCAGAGATGAATGGAATGAAAATATCCTCAGCCTAAGATAGGAAAGGGGGGACATGGTTCACAGGCTGCAGCATTTCCTTGAAGGCCTTCACGACATAAATGGTAAATTATGTAACTGACACGCCTGAACTCATTGACAAAGCAAGGAACCAGGTCCTCAGCACCACTTTTGAATCATTGCTCAACAAAACACTATTTCTGTGACGGTTTTGTTTTTTCTACAATATTTTTAAATTCACAAGGGAAGGAGAGAGCTTATGCACAGAAGACAGTACTGTGCTTTCTGTTTATTCTGGACACAGAATAAGACCCAGAGCTTCCTCTAAAAGCCTGCTGAGAACACAGACTAAAATAAAGTCTCGAAGAGGAAGTAGTGAAAAGCAAATAGGCAGTGCAGGCAACACGGCTGAGACTGACTACACAAAGTCAGTCAGTGTGGCAGAGCTTTGGTTAGTACCCTGATCATAAGCCTGGGAGACAGCAATTGCCATGTAATTCTTTCTGCAACTTGCAATTACGTTCTTCACCTCTTTGTCTTTTTTTCCTTTTTGATAAAGAGGAAATAATTCATTTCCAGGAATATAAGTGACTTTAATTCATTTGGATCAAGCAACCCTTTTTTTTTTCTTTTTCTTCCGCACCCCCC
>NW_010177141.1:0-2395 GCF_000695765.1 Mesitornis unicolor | reverse complement strand
CCCCCCCCGATTCAGTGCCTGACTCAGAACCATCATTTGTATTGCTTCTGTCAGACTATTCCACATTTCCCAGTGGTTTTCACTACTGCAGTTTGGAAGCACTCTTTGTTCTTATAGTCCCAGTGCCTACTGAGGCTTTTCTTTTCATGTTCCTTGACGTTTATTCCCTAGGAGCTGGATCCTTGTGTCCTTACATGTGAGCCAAATCTCCCAATGAATTTGCAAACGTGCAGGATCAGCAACTTAAAAAGTTTATTTGTTCTTCAGTGTTCTCTACGTTCACAGGAAAAAGGATGCCTATAGGCAAACACTGCATCGCTAGGTTTCATCTTTACAAAAAGGAAGCTTAGAGAGGAAGGAAGGCACAGGAGTGCAAAGTTAACGATTAAAAAACAAAAAACAGCCTTCTCAAGTTTTTTCCTGAGAGGCTGGTGGTTACGGATGCAGTTACAGGACACTGAACTTACATGTTTCTTCAAATACATCAAAAGACTCCTTTGCTGGGTGGGCACCGTGTCAGCAGTAATAGCTGATTCCAGAGTGCTGTCGGAATAATATATATCTTTGGATTTATTTTTGAGACATCTTTCAACTTGGATAGCTATACTACATTTACATTTAGGCACTTGAAATGTCTAGTGGCCTGACACCTCAGGCTGGAAAACACTGCCTGCTCCCATTTACTTGAGCTTTGGTATCTGCGTCAGAGAATGATGGCCTGGCGCCTTAGAAAATGTAATATATTCAATTTATGTCCTACATAAAAGTTGAGATCAGCAGCAACAACTAGATCCAACCTGCAGCTTTAATACAAACAGCACTGCTGATGAGACTATTTCTGTGGATAAGGACTCTGTCTCACAAACTTACATACCAGACAATCTTCAAATTTCACTTAATGCAGATGTCCCTCTTCTGATGTCACAAATTTTATGGCAAGTAGTCTTGGTGATGAGCCAAGATTTGACACAAATCTAACCATCTGATTGTGTGAAAATTCGCAGTGAGACAGTGCCATTACTATCTTCTTATGCAGCAGAACGAAAACCTTTTCTTGTTCTCTTGTCTGCTGTGCACATACAAGACAGAGCTTTTGCTATCGACTCATGTATTTTCCAGGCAGAGAGATTATTCTAACCTTTTAGTCTGACATTTTACAGCAACAGAGTCAACTGCATTCCCAAAGTAGTTCCTACATCAGATGCTTTTACTTGTCGATGTTAGTTAATTCAGATTACACGTGTGTCGTCTTACATAGACAAACACATTTCTTGTCCGGGTGTGCTAATGACTAATGACCCACACTGACACACACATATCCCTCATTCTCAGTCTGAGTCCATCTGGGCTCAGCTTCCTGCTATCAGATCTAAATATATTCCAGGCATATATTTTATTGAATTGTCCATAATTTCAGTGTGATCTAGCCTGGGACATGTAAAATTTATAAATATGTACGTCCACAGGTGTTTTATAAAGACTTTAACCCTAATTTTATTGGTTAAGTCCACCATCCTTCGATTTTCTACAAAAATCAGGTAGATCATTCACAGTCATTTACACAGCAATGCTTTCCACATAGCTTCTATTTAAACTGGGATAATTTCCCTATGCAGCAGGTCCATCTGCACACAAAAAGCACAGCACAAGGGTTTGAATGCCCAGCTAAAGACAGCCCTAAGGCTCAGGTAGTTCTGCCTACCGCTGACAGTAGTTTATACACTTCTTTATTTAACCTTGAAAACAGAACGTGCAAGATAGTGCCATCACCTATAGATGATGCAATTAAGTGTATACCTCATCAGCACTATATTTTGTAGAGGATATTTTATTCCATTGGAATTATAATCACTGTCAAGGCCACCAGTGAAAGCACTAAGCAGACAAAATTCTGCCAGAAGATCTCTGTTGTTTGTGCTACTGCACGTGCCTTTATCCCTGCCAGTGTCCCCCAGACCAAGAGAAAATAATCTTTTTACTAATAAATTTAAATTCAGATAGATGCATGCTAGAGCAGTGAGATGCTCTGGAACACTGAAACAGCTTGTGAATGGAAAAATCACTTGCAAGTACAAAATAAGGGCGTTGCTGCATTGTCTGCAGGAGATGGCAACGTGCAGCCTTCTGGGGGATACAGCAAGGAAAATTTCATCCAGCAGGAAATATTTCTAAACAAGAAGTTGGCCACCTGCAAAAAAATGCATTTTATGTTGTAAAAACTAACCTGTGTTTCTGTTTCTTATTATCATTCTCTTTCAGATGCTACTTGTTCAGGTAGTTTTAAGGAGTCACCTAACAACAGTCCTCTTCCTAAAAACAAAAAAAGTAAATCTCATAAACCCATGCAAAGAGGAAAAATTCTTCAGTAAGGGCTTTTTATTATTTTTTTATTATT
>NW_010177140.1:357-2240 GCF_000695765.1 Mesitornis unicolor | reverse complement strand
AAAACCCCCCTCCAGGGTCCTAAACCACCACCCTAGCATCCCCAACCACCACCCTAACACCCCCAAACCCCCTCCCCATTTTCCCCAAGCCCCATACCTCTCCGGTGAGCAGGTGGATGATCTCGAAGGCGTGCTTGACGATGCGCACCGTCATCAGCTTCTTGCCGTTGTTGCGGCCGTGCATCATCATGGAGTTGGTGAGGCGCTCGACGATGGGGCACTGCGCCTTGCGGAAGCGCTTGGCCGCATAGCGCCCGGCGCTGTGGGGCAGGTACTTGGCGTACTTCTCCTTCACTGCGATGTAGTCCTGCCGGGAAGTGACGTCATGGCCCGTGCCGTGAGGTCACGGGCACCACAGCCCCCGTTATAGCCGCCCAGTAAGGTTAAATGGTCTTCCCAGTATGGACTGGGAGGGCTCAGGGTCCCCCAACCAAAGCTACAACAGCCTAGAGATGTGAAATGCTATTCCCAGTATAAACTGGGAGGGTTCTGGAGGAGACTGGGCAGGATCTGAACCTCCCAGTATGGTGAAACGCTATTCCCAGTATAAACTGGGAGGGCTCTGGGGAGACTGGGCAGAATATGAACCTCCCAGTGAGGTTAAATGTTATTCCCAGTATAAACTGGGAGGGCTCTGGGGAGACTGGGCAGAATATGAACCTCCCAGTGAGGTTAAATGTTATTCCCAGTATAAACTGGGATGGTTCTGGGGATCCTTCCCTTGGGTTTTAAACTCCCAGCAAGGTTAAACATTACTCCCAGTATAAACTGGGAGAGCTCCAGGCCCCCCAACCTCAAGTTTTATACCCCCAGTGAAGTTAAATGCTCTTCTCAGTATAAACTGGGAGGGTTCTGGGAATTGCCTCCCACGTTTTAACCTCCCAGTAAGGTTAAATGCTCTTCCCAGTATAAACTGGGAGGGCTCTGGATCCTGAACCAAAGCTTTAACCTACTCAAGGAGTAAAATGCTCTTCCCAGTATAAACTGGGAGGGTTTAGGGAATAACTGGGCAAGATCTGAACCTCCTGAGGAGGTGAAATGTTCATCCCAGTATGAACTGGGAGGGTTCTGGGGGGAACTGCGCAGGATCTGAACCTCCCAGTGACCTTAAATGCTCTTCCCAGTATAAACTGGGAGGGCTCTGGGGGAGACTGGGCAGGATCTGAATCTCCCAGTGAGGTTAAATGCTCTTCCCAGTATAAACTGGGAGGGCTCTGGGGGAGACTGGGCAGGATCTGAATCTCCCAGTGAGGTTAAATGCTCTTCCCAGTATAAACTGGGAACGTTCTGGGGGGCTCACGCCAAGCCTTTAACTTCCCAGTGTGATTAAATGCTGTTCCCAGTATAAACTGGGAGAATTTCAGGGGGGAACTGAGCAAAGTCTGAACCTCCCAGTAAGGTTTAATGCTCTTCCCAGTCCAAACTGGTCCCAGTATCCCCGGGCCGCTCACCTGCAGGGAGATGTCGTTAATCTGGACATCGTCGGTGCTCCATTTCCCGAAGAGTTTGATGTCGGGGGTCTCGGTGACGGCAGGGGCCGTCTCCCAGTCGGTCATACTGGGAATGGGGATCAGACTGGGGTCAGAGAAACGCCCGCGTCCCCTCCCAGTAACCCCCAAACCCCGTAACTGGGGGGCTCCAAATCAAACCCCTTGAGTTACAAAGGGAAATGCAAGTGGCTACGGCTCCCAGTGAGGTAAAATGCTCCTCCCAGTATGAACTGGGAGGGCTCTGGGCCCACCCCTAAAGGTTTTAACCTCCCAGTGAGGTTGAATGCTCTTCCCAGTATAAACTGGGAAGCCTTCACCAAGACTTTAAGCTCCCAGTGAGGTTGAATGCTCCTCCCAGTATGAACTGGGATGGTTTTGGGTCCCCCCTACCAG
>NW_010177140.1:0-333 GCF_000695765.1 Mesitornis unicolor | reverse complement strand
CGCCTTTTCCAAGGATGACTTGGGAAGCCTCCACCAAGACTTTAAGCTCCCAGTGAGGTTGAATGCTCTGCCCAGTATAAGCTGGGAGGCCTCCACTAAGACATTAACCTCCCAGTAAGGGTGAATGATCTGCCCAGTATGAACTGGAAGAGTTCTGGAGAATACTGGGCAGGATCTGAACCTCCCAGTGAGCTTAAATGCTCTTCCCAGTATAAACTGGGAGGGCTCTGGGCCTCCCCCCAAGGCTTTAACCCCACACAGATCTCCCCCACAGGCCTGAGCCCCCCATCTTCCCCTTCAGCCACCCCCCTCAAGGGCCTGAGCACCCCAATC
>NW_010177139.1:1134-19161 GCF_000695765.1 Mesitornis unicolor | reverse complement strand
CCCGCCGCCACCGCCGAGGCGCCGCCGCCCGCCCACCCCATGACGGCCGATTCCTGGAGGAACCTCATCGAGCACATCGGTAAGGAGCCGTCCCAAGCCTCAGTCCCCCGGGCCGGGCCCCTCAGCCCAGCCCAGCCACCGTGTCCCGTTCCCCCGAACCAACAGAAACCAACTCTGCCCTTGCTGGGACCCACCTCTCTGTCCTTGCTGGGAAAAACCTCTCGCAGTCGGTGTAAAACAAACACCGCGGCCTTAGCGGTGGCATTTTGGCGTCTTCAGAGGCATCAGGTTTGCAGCTGCCTGGGAGGGGAGCCGGGCCCCTCAGCCCAGCCCAGCCACCGTGTCCCGTTCCCCCGAACCAACAGAAACCAACTCTGCCCTTGCTGGGACCCACCTCTCTGTCCTTGCTGGGAAAAACCTCTCGCAGTCGGTGTAAAACAAACACCGCGGCCTTAGCGGTGGCATTTTGGCGTCTTCAGAGGCATCAGGTTTGCAGCTGCCTGGGAGGGGATTTAACGCAGCTGATTTAACGCAGCTTTACCTCCGTAACTAATGATTACTTCTTGTAATTACAGTGCAGTTAATCGTTAAGGCTACAGCCAAGTTCCCACTGAAAGCTGATTTTCCATACTCAAAAAGGAGTAAGACTGAAGTATGGGGTCCGCTGCGCTGTTGGAGGTCAGGTGTATGCAGCGGGATCAGCACGGATTTGTTGTAGGAACCGGTGTAGCATTTGCAGCAGACTAAGTTGTTTTGCCACTTGTGGTCTCTGTAAAAGCAGAGCTGAGGTTGGCTGGGTGACTGTTACACTTTGAAGCTTGTGGTTTTTTTGGTTTTGTTTTGGTTTTTGTTTTTTTATTTTTGTGTGTGTGTGTGGGATACGGAGAAGACCTTCACAGCTTCTTTCTTGGTTTCCCACATCTGAATTGTGGCATCCCTCAGGGAGATTTGGATAACTGCAGAGTTAACCCCCATCTCCAGACAGGTTTTATGATGGGAATGAAGAAGTTTCATTGTTAAACGGCTCTGTTCAATTTCAGGAAATGTACCCGCAAGATACTTGAATCTCAGGGGCAGGAATGTAGCACTTTGCATGGGAAAATCTGATAGATAACTGTCAGGAGTGGCAAGGCAAACCTCTTCCCTGAGTGGCTGCAGTTTGGTGTCAGGTCACGGTAAGCAGAGCCGGTTCATGGAGAACCTGATGCCACAGGGACAGTGCTGGGAAGAAAGGCTGGTGTGAAACCAACAGCAATTTGCCAGCATCTCTCAGACAAAACAGCTGAGTCTGGGGCCTTCTGGAGGAAAGTGGTGAACAATTTGCGCAGATGCTGACAGATCGGTTACTTGCTTTTGGCTGTAGAGTTACGAATCTCCCAAGACAGATGTCTATGTGTCACTTTACTGGGACTGCGCTGTTAAGAGGCAGCTAAAACCAGCAGGAGCCGAACTTCAAAGCAACCCAGTTGCTCTAGCCGTATATATTTTAATGTGCTGTGTATCAGAGGGAAGCTGCGCTACAGCTCTGCACGCGTCAGTGTAACTGCAAGTAGGTCTGTTGCACCTTGACGGAGGAGACAGGGTTTTAACAACCAGCAATGCTACACTAATCCCCAACAGAGAGATCATTTCAAATGGCTGGAGCACACTCACTCCCTTCCCTCCCTCCTGCCTTTGAGGCATTGATGCACTTTTTGCCTGAAACTGGAGCAGAGAATTTCAGAGAAAACCTCTCTGAACCTCCTGAGATTTTACATAGCTTTTGATGTAATAACGTTTAGTTTAAGAGCACTGCGAGCTCTCCAAGGCAGGCATTTTCCACAATTAGTAACTAGTTTTTCAATTCCCCTCCCGGTTTTTGAGAGAGCTGGAAAGGGAGACTGTGATAGCAAAATTAAATGGCATAAACAAAAAGGGAAAGGCCTATTATGTACTGTATAAACGATGTAGGAAGATCAGCCTTAACCAGTTACATCAACAGGCAGCACCGAACCCATGCTCTGACCGTAATCTTCACCCAGGTCACAGGAGGGACAGTTGGGACATTAAGCAATGGATGGACCTTGTACAGGTCTCTACCATTTTGTATGCACTCCCTTACTAAACGTAAGCATTTACTAAGATCGTATCTTCCAAACCACATTCAACCACTGATCTCAGCTTCTTTCTACACATTCAGGCAGTTCCCAGAAGCATTGCTCTCCTTTCGAGATGTCGAAACCCTGTTCCCTGACCTTGCATCCATTACACGGCCTGTCCTGTGCCGTGACCATCTCCTGCTTCATCTAGAGGAGGCTTTTGCGTGGCTTCTCTGCCTCCCTCATCTAAGCTTTTGCTCTACCCATTGTAACCTCTTTACGGACATATGGATGGAGCTTTTACACCAAAATAGCGAGGGTATCTTTTATCCTTGCTAGCACAACCCTCTTTGCTTCTTCCTACCCTTCTTCTGCCTAAACATCCACCAGTCTTTTGTCTTTCTTCTGGTATCCCCTTTGCTTCTTCCCTGTATTGCTGTCTGATAGAGCTTCAGGCAGTCTCTGTTCACCTCCCTCCTTAAAATGTGTTACCTTGCTCATCTCCGTACGAGTTCTGGTGGTAGATGCCTTCAGTAAGTGAGATGTCCCCGCGTCTGTATTTGCCTTTGCTGCAGCTGAAGGCTTCGTAGGTCTCTGGTGGGTCAGACAGGTAACCTGGAAAGAAAACCAAATTTCATTGTTTGGATTTCATTTCCTTGAAAGCAAGGGGAAATTTGTCTTAAGGATCATTTTTAAAGGGCTGCTCTCCAGTTCCGCACAAGGGACACAAAATATCCCTAATGGCTCGTGACCTGCAGGGCAAACCCACCAGCACAACACGGCTGTATGAATTATCATCTCCAATATGACCAAAACAGCTCCCAGTCTCCCAGCACATTTTCCCCTGAGGCCATACTGCTGCAGGGTGTTACTTCCAGCGGTGTGCAGGTTGTTGGGGCAGCAAGCACCCAGTGCCCTGCTGCACCAGAGCCTTCAAGCACGGCCTGAAAGCAGTTCTGATTTAGCAGGCTTTCTGCTCCGTTCCTGAAGGAGCCTTTCCACCCCACCACATGCTTAGCACCCTCCCTGGTGCTGAATAACAGGCAGAAACACTTAGGAAAGTCATATAAGCCTGCCTGACGCAGAGAGAAATTATATAAGTAGCAGCAGCAGCATGCAGAACTTCAAGGGACGTCTCCTCTCTTCGTTGCCGTGTAGGAAGCCAGCAGAAGACTGTACGGTTTCCTAGGCACAGCTACCCGTATTGCTATTTTAAACCGGTGTTGAGCGTCTTTCCAGGGAGAACAGAGAACAGGATACGCTCACAGACTGCGGTACTGCTGTCCTGGTGCCTGTGCTTTTCCCTAGCACATTTCTGGTACCGTTTTTAACAGCAACTGGTACGGAGCCTTGTGAAAACCGTATTAAACCAGAGATTTAGCAGGCAGTAACATCTAACTTTCTGCCCTCCCCAGGCAAACTCCTGACCCAGTTGTTTCTCACCTTATTACACACACAATCTGCTTCTGAGAGCCGATATCATCAGTGCATGTGATAAGAGATATTTTAACCCTTAATGATTCAGACAAATCACGTAGATTTGTTTGTTTTTACCTCGAGGACTTTCCTCTTTATTAATTCACGTTATGCTTTGCACTTCAAGTATAAACCAAGGGAGATCATGTAAACTGCGCGCCTTCAATTTGTGTGAGTGAGGAGAGTGACTCAGGGCAGGCTCATCCGCTCTTGTCTTTTCCTATCTTCTAAATTACATTTTATGTACAAGAAATTAATGCTCTGGGTCCTGTAGATGGCTCAGAGATAAATGGGATGGTTAGCAAGCCCTACGAGAGGCACAAGGTCTTCTGAGGATGGCCAAGAGATTTCAGGGTTCCTACCTTTATTGTGCTGTCAGTTGAGAATCAGGAGTGAGGGCAAATTCTGCAGAATTTCATCTGCTCCTTGAGTCAGTAATTGAAACTCAGAAGACGCCTCATGTGATGGATGTGCCGCAAGGTGGTGTGAATCCAGAGGCTTTTCCTCAGTGCTGTGGCGTTCAGGTACCCTTTGAATGTTAATTTAGCATCTTCGGGCATCACAGACACTGAGAAGGAAAACAGAAGGAAATTAAGCAGCATGTCCAAAGGTGACCACAAAGTTCATCCCAAAACAAACCAGTAACTGTAGCTGTTGTCCCAGTGCTTCACCTGACAAATAAACTGCTTCTTTTATGTCTTTCAGTTGACCATGGATTCAGCTGACTGTGTTATTAAAAGTTTTGTGGGAGCAGATTGTTGACAGCACTTTAGATTTAGAAATGGGCTTCCATTTATAGTTGCCACTTCTGGCTGAAATAGGAAAACTGTGTGTGTATTTGGCTTTTTTGCTCAGCACAGAGAGGATTTCTCTCCCCTCTGCTGAGGTGAACTGATGTAAAACAGGTATCCTTTCTCACAATAAATTTCTATCTACTTTTTTGTTTGGTTGTAACCTCTCAGACCTGTTTATGTTGCCTCCTAGGGCTCTTGTATCAGGAATATCGAGACAAATCTACGCGCCAGGAGATTGAAACCAGACGGCTGCAGGATTCACAGACGGACCCCGAGGAGAGCTCACCCAGTGAGGAAACCCCGTCTGAAGCAGAACCTGCAAATACAACCGAAAGCAAAGCTCCGCCGCAAATCAGCTTGCTGAGGAACTCCAACTCCAGGTTCAACTTATGGCAGGATCTTCCCGAGATCCGGAGCAGCGGGGTCCTCAGCATCCTCCAGCCAGATGAGATCAAGCTGCAGGAGGTAACGGGGGAAGGGGTTGCTGCTTCAAAGAGTGAGAGTGAATTAAGTCAAATGATCAAGAGTTTAAAATTAAAAGCTTCACAGTAGTCACAGAGAGGCCTTGCCCTGCTGAGTACTTTCCTGTGTTGCACCACTCACTATTTTCGTGAAACTACCCAGTTGTTCTGTGTGCTAGTGCTGATGGACGTTTCTGTAGCAAAAAAGAACTTCTCTTCCCTTTTCTGAGTCAGTGTTAGGAGCAGTTTACAAAGGAAGATGGATAACAAAGCCTATGGTTCCCAGTGCGCATTAACCCCCTTGGGAAGTTACTAGCAGGATACACACTTTCCACCAGAAATCTTAAGAGAATTCAGCCTTTACCTGTAAACTGTTCTAAATATGATGGCATCAATGGAAAGGGAAGAGGTGGAGACTGGTAAACTGCCTTATTTTTAAATGTTGTTACTTGGAGTCTTATGCAAATCAGTAAAAAATAACGGCGGGTATATTTGCACTTTAACCATCCGGTGCAGTGTTTGGGAGTCATACCCTGTTCATTTATAGGGCTGCATCAAGCAGTGAAAGGAGTAGGTGGGGGTAGGTGCCGCAATTAATGAAAACACCAGTCACACAACAGTTTACAACTGGTTGCTATTTTGGATGGCGTGGGGAGCACGAGTGCTCTTTGTCAATGCACAGCACTGCATTCGCAGCAGCGGAGATGAACCGGCCTTGTTTGGTGTGTGGTGTGTGTGGCAATACAAGCAGTGGGTCTTCAAAGGCTTGAGTCCTGCTGTACTCCTGCGCCAGGATTAATGCTGTGGGATTGCTGTGGCAGTGCATCTGCTCAGCCCTGGCTCATCAGATTGTAACAGGCAGTTGGTGTGGCAGGGCTGTGGATGAAGGCGACCAAAATTATTTGCTGCTTTTTCGTGTTCTTTTTCACTGGTTATTTCCATATCAGGTTTGTTCCATTTACCTGGCAAAACAGGGTGCTTCTCACTGCCAGGATTACAAACACAGCCTGGCATCTGAAAAACTACAAGCTTTTCTTCTCCTTTCTGCTTCAAAACAGAGAGTCTTTCACAGAGAAGTTTCAGTTTCACTGAAAAGTTTGCATTATAGATTTCCAAACCTGCCATTTCCACTGAGTGACGTTCAGTACCTGTAGATGTTTTAAGGAAAAAAAAAATTGCTGAACCCCAACATTAAATGTGCCAATTTCTTTTCTCTGCTTAAATAACAACAGAAATAAAGCAGATGGAGATGGGACAACTCTGCCTTAAAGAAGCGCTGTGCTTTCCCCAGTGTTAGTTTATCACAGCTGAAATTTTCTTCCTGTTTGTTCTGGGATTAGCACAGTAAGAGATTATAAAACTGCTCCAAGCCAGAAAGCTGTGAAATTGGCTGAACATTGAATAGATAAAGTGAGGAATCTGCTTTGTGAGACGAGTCAAGGACAGAAAACAAGGAGGGCTGGAGAAATCACCCAGATTTAAAGAGATGGTGTTGAATTCAGCCTTGCTGCGATGGAGCAGGGCTTAAACAGCCGGAGGAAAAGGTGCTCATCTGCAGTAATGTGCAAAATGAAGCAGACAGGAACAAGAAGAGGAATCTGGTCTGGCAGCCACGGAAAATGGCTAAACAGGTTATCAGTACAGGATCAAAAACAAGACACGGGTGTTTTTCAAGCATCAAAACAAGAAACTTGTCTGGAAGAGCAATGGATGCTTGAGAAGTGTTATGGAAGGCAATTTGTCATTGTCCCCATGGGAACAAATGAGCCAGAAGATGGAGTTTCAGGAAGGAGAAAGAAAAAAAAACCACCAACAACCCACATCCACCCTGTAGCAATTTCAGCAAAGAAATGTCCCTGCATGATCAACTCAACCAGAATTCAGACAGCGACGGCCTCTGTCACCCCAGCCTTGTTCATCTGAAGCAGATGGGAGAGCAGCAAGATGTAAAGCAACAACTGGAAGTGCCACCAAAAATGTGGGAAGGAAAAAGGAAAAACAAAAGAAAAAGGAGAAAACACGTTACAGATCACAGAGGTCAGGGAAATACGAGAATTATGTGCTACTGGAGTAATTATCAGTTATTGATAGGGTAGTTTTAATGGTCCAGACATGTGTTGAGCATCAAACACAGCAGAACATGAATCACTGAGGGCTTTAATTATATAGAAAATGTAATGATGCAAGAACAATAAACCCAAAGAAATGCTGTGTGGGTTCTGACGTGGAGCCAGCATGAAGGAAATGGCAGGCAACACGTCTGTAGCAGAAGGAGCTAGAGAGAAAACACACTCTGTGCCACATGTGATTTAGGTTACAACAAATCCTGTCACCGAGGTACTCGGCTCTGAAGAGGCAATGATCCAGAGATCACTTCATCAGTGAAACTTTTCAGCATAAACCTTAAATTGGATATTGGTGTGGCCTTCTTCTGGAGTGGCTCCCATTTAGTCCCCTCAGTTCAGTTCTCTACTCTTCAGTTCATCCTTGGTTCAGTTCCTGTCTAGTTTCTTCACTGTCTCCTTTTCTGCTTGCTAAGCGTATTGATTTTCCTGCACTCTGTTCATTTTCTGTCTTGGGAGATTCCAAGCTGAGTGGAACATGCCCAAAACAATTTACTGATAAAAAAGTTCAGGAAAGTGTTCTCAGTCTTTGAGCTGAACCCTTTTTGCTGAGATGTATGAGCTTCAGTACAGTTTTTGCCAGGGATTATTTGGATTCGGGTCACTTTGGTGTTAGAAGAGGAGCAGAGACAGACTTATCTGCACCTTGTGTTATGGTGTGAATTCAGATCAGAGAGTGACTGCTCTGAAAATGTTCTCTGCTCAAGCAAAAGAGGGAGTTGAACCTGGTTTTCACACTGCTGACACAGCCTGTCTGTGGAAAAGTGTGTTTGACAGCTCGGCAGCCTCTCTCTTGTTCCATTTTCACAAAAACCTCCGAATCAGATTTAATTTTCTTTCCTTCTTTGAGCAAACCTGGGATTTCAAACCTCTAAACTGGCCATACAACAGAGCTGCCCTCCTCCAGAGAGCTCTCATGCCGGGCTTGGCATCTCTAGCAGGTGGATGTGGGACTGGCCCTGAGAGCTGGTCACAGCCAATGCCGTGGCATCAGGACCCGAATCTCATCTGCAGCATCAGAACAACAGCCCTGCTAGGGCTAGGGTTCCCATCTATGCAATCAAACATCACATTGTCTCCATAGGAATTTAGCCTGTAGGATTACTTACTCTTGTATTTAGTGACTCCTAGTTTTTCTCCTTTTTTACCTTCTACTTTTCCTTCTTCCTCAGGCTCACTTCTTTTTTCCTTCCTCAGTCTCTGTGCTAAAACACAAGCAGTGAAAATGATCAGTGTAGCTTACACACGACTGTCAGATTTCATGAAGTGAGTGACCCACAGGACTGATGGAACGGTGTTGGTCGTGTTTCCAAGAAATAGGTTCAGGAAAGTAATATTGCACCAATTGGCATTTGGTTCATTTTTCCTCATTGTTTTTATAATTCTGAGAGCAGAAGCTCGTGTTGTTTTTTCTAGGGACTGCTTAGAGCTAGCAAAGCTCAATTATTCCACAGAGCTCACATCGTTCCACTGCATAGTTGGAGGTTTAGTGCCAGTCTGGGAGGCTTGCAGCTCACTCTTACCGTTCAAAAGGGAGGCAGCAGCCTGGGCTCCTTGGAGTGGATATTTTGGGTCTGCAGAGACCCAGCTGGATCTCCAAAGTGAATTAAGAAACTTGTGCCTTACCCATGCTGTGGAAACTTCTGGAAGCTTGTCCCAATCAGTGCAGATTTCTTTACTTCCCTGGCATCTCCTTTAAATCCGAACTCGGTGCATGGATATTTTCAGTGTGTATTTAATTATTTCCTTGGCCTGGCTTGCATGCTGCACATGCCCATGCAGGTCCAGCACCCCCCACTATGGTGAAGGGCCAATGTACACAAATTAATTATCCCAAACAGGCTTCTGCAGATCAGGAAGCAACCTTTTAGATTCAGCAATTTGTCTGAGGGTTTAAAGGCTGGGATATAGTGGCAGATCTTGGTCTTGGCTCTTACGGCCATCCTGCAATCAAACCTGTCAGAAAAAAACATCCTGGCTGGGAATATCTGGAAAGCTGCAGTGCAAAATGACTGGTGGTGTCAATCCTCAGGATATCTGGAAGGGACAGGTGGAAGGTTTGACATTCTCATCTCATTAACTTGTGATTTATCCGTGAACCAAACCATCCATTCTTGCTTTCTGCAAGAAAACATCCCTGGCCTAAGAAAGCCAGCTTTGCACCAGAGACTTCTCTTAAGGAGAGAAGCAAGGGCTGCAATTTAGAGATTATTTATGGCTTATGGTGATAGCGAGCTGGGTCAGAAAACCACATGGCTGGGGTTGACCAGGAGGCTCACGTGGACATTAACAGTTGTATTTCCTTTGGGTCAGGGAACACAGAGTGGCTTGGAGCACCACAGCTGTGTGTTTGCACTAACTCTGCCCCAAGGATTGCACAGCCCAGCCCTACACCATGGCTCTCCTAAAACAGGAGCATGGAGAGTGCAAGGAGACCCTCCTCGGTGACATAGCAAGCCACAGTGAGCAGAGATACGAGCCAGTGATAAAAGAGATACAGGGGTACAAGCCACTGTCCAGTGTAACACTTGGCAAATGCCATTGCAGGCTTACCTGGGGGTTGGGTGCAAGGTCCATGGCTGTGTGCAGCACAGACACTGCCATTAATGCCTCTGTGGAAGGTACCTGCTGATCAATTTCTTCGGCTTTCTCCCCAGGCCATGTTCGAGCTGGTGACTTCCGAAGCCTCGTACTACAAGAGCCTGAACCTGCTGGTGTCTCACTTCATGGAGAACGAGCGCCTGAAGAAGATCTTGCACCAGTCCGAGGCACACATCCTCTTCTCCAACGTCCTGGATGTCATGGCCGTCAGCGAGCGGTAAGACAACTGCTGCATCGCTTTAGCTGACCTGATTTTAGCTGATTTTAGGGGTGGAGGAGCTGGTTGGGGCAGCCCGTTACCCACAGTCTCTTCAAAGAGCCTGTGGACACGTTCATTGCTTTGAACCCCAAGGGCTTCTTCTGGACATGACCAGGATGGACAGTTCAATTAACAAGAGCGCTGGGTTTCCCATCTAGCTTCCTGTTGGACCTGGAGCAGCGGGTGGAGGAGAACATCGTCATCTCGGACGTGTGCGATATCGTCTACCAGCACACGGTTAATCACTTCTCTGTCTACATCACCTATGTCTCCAACCAGACCTACCAGGAGAGAGCTTACAAGCAGCTTCTGTGAGTGCCAGTGCTTGATGCTAAATCATTTTGCAAAATCATGCAGGCCACAGCCTTAGCTGTAATGTTGGTATTTATGAGGAAGGGCCAGATAGGACAAGAAACAGGATTTCCCACCTCACTGGGTTTTCGCTGCGCCTATAAAAAGAAAAAAACAATTACAAGGGTTTATAAAAGGGTGGGGTGGTGTAGCGTGCAGGTAACATACCAAGTAAATTCAGAGCCAGCAGTTCCCAGCTGCGGGAAATATTTATGGTTGTACATGGGAACATACGCCTGTGAAATGCGTGTATTATTGAAACTACAAGTAGAGGCAAGAGAGTGAAAGACCAAGAGTATAACACAGATCTCTGATGACAAGAGCACACACTGCTTTTCCTCGGCTTCTCAGCAAGGTGTTTGACCTTCCCAAATATAAGATTTTTTTTATAAGAACAACAGAATTTTCTTAAAAGGGAAAAACAAAGTTATTTTCTGTACATTCTGGTGTTACACACACAGATGTTACCTAGGCCTGAGAATATAATCCAAGGTATTTTTGCAGTATTTTTCAAGTTTAGCACGTCTTTTGGTCCAGGAGGAATTCTCATATGCCAGCTCAAAACAAAGAGTGCCCTACAAGCTTGTCTTTGAGCAGGAGAATTAATTTTTTCTTCAGTTACACTGTCCTGGATTCTTTCAGGACAGCCCATTGCACGTGCTGCACTGTATTTCCTCAGAGCAGCAGCTGGTTCAGGGGCATACACCAAGCCCTAATCCTTTCCTTTATCTGCTCTCCAGCTTTTATGGCAAAAAACACTTGAAGGGGCCTCTGTTGAGGTTGGTCAACTGTTGTGTCCAAAAGGAGAGTACTGCAGGGTGTCCTTTAGTCAGAGGTGAGCAATATAGCTGCAGCATGTAGCCAGTGTAATGGTGTAGAGCTGTTAGCTAAACACTCAGAAGTGAAGAGCAATAGGCTGGATTACTTGAGCTTGAAAAGGACCTGTTGAGGACAGAGGTATTCCTAGGTGTGAATTTAGAGGGCAGCACTTTTTTTCATAAAGCAAATGGGAAGGAACAGGCTCCCTCCCATAGGCTCCCAGCCAGCACCAGAATTTGGCAGCCCTTGGCTTAACTCAAAGCCTGAGGTGCATCACGGTTTCCCGCATTTGGCTGTTCCACAGATGCATGCAGGTCTGTTCTGCTGTGCCTCTGGCGAGTCAGCACCATCACACAGGTACCTGCTGCAGCAGAAACACAGTGGCTGCTCTGGGATTTTGTGAGCCTCACACGGTACAGACAGGCTTGGCACAGTCAGTGGTCTCTGTGCACCCATGCTGTTTCTGCTGGCCAGGACTCCAGCAGCATAGCTCTTCTTCAGGGCCCCGCCGTTGCCAGGAAGCTTTACCTTTGCTTGTGGCAGCTGGGGTGTGCGAGGCTGCTCCGTGCAGCTGCGTTCGTGGCCCAGCAGTGCCCTCGTCTGCTGCCAACACCAGCAGGGAAGGCCTGGGCATGGCCTGTGCCCTTCTCAGGCCGGGTGATGATTTCCATCCTCCAGCTCAGCAGCCAGGAGTAGCCAAGCTGGAGCTGTTTTGCAGCTTATCTTGTTCTTATGACTGCATGATTTTCACCTTGTCACAGAGTTCCAACTGTGTAAAAATATGTAATTATGCCTCTGACTCATCGACTTGGACACACACCCCATTCACACACACCTACTCGCACAGCGTATGCTGCTGAGCGAGATGTGCTAACACATGTGAACGCCACCATGGCTTGTACATTAAAAGTCTATTTTTTCCCTCCCCCAACACTATAAATAGTTCTGGATTTAAACTAAAATACACCTAGAAGCATTCATTCCCCTCCTCCCCAATTCTCCCTTATTGGGAGAGGCCAGGCAGATGCCATCTCTCAGGCAGAGCAGCCCTCACCCTTCTCTTTCTCCTCTCAGCCAGGACAAGCCAGCTTTCCGGGAGGTGATCTCACAGCTGGAGCTGGATCCTAAGTGCAAAGGCCTGTCCTTTTCTTCCTTCCTGATCCTGCCATTTCAAAGGATCACCCGGCTCAAGCTGCTGGTGCAGGTAGAGCTTTGCTCTTCTCCCTCTCCCAAAGGTCTTCAGGATCACTCCTGGGATTTTCCCTTCCAGCAGCTGTGAATGAGGCTCAGATACAGCCACGATCAGCCCTAGAGCTGGATGAAGTAGACTGAGTTAGACGTTAACAACTGTCAAAGGATGCCAGTCTCTCAGAGACTGTGCCCAAATTAGGGTTGTATTTGCCAAATAGCTTTTACTGGGCAAAAGAAGGAGTCGAGGAGGAACTTTGTTGAGCTGCTGGAAGCGGTAGCAGTGGTCCATTAACCCAGCTGCCTGATGGTTGGGATGCTGACACACATATGCACAGCACAGCTGCAGGACATGAAAGTGCCCCATGTGTAATACCCTGCACCATGGCACAGTGAACATGCTTTAGGGATGAGGGAACAGCTCAGTCCCGAATGGGCTTATCCCACTGGGATTACCAATACACACTGTCTGTTAGTGTCAGCTCTAGCTGTATATCCATTTATTTTTATAAATTAAGAGTCTACTGTACTTTTTTAGACATTAAGTCGGATGGGAACAGGTTTTAATGAGAAAGAGGAACTAAGAGTCACTGTGCTCTGTCACCTTTAATTAGGCTGATGACCAGAAATAATTCAGAGGCTAGCAAAGACCTTTCTGTGCTGTCAGACTGGGATCAGAGTTAACACAGCCTTTCCTCCCCTCCAGAACATCCTGAAGAAAGTGGAAGAGAAGTCTGACAGGGAAACCACAGCCCTGGATGCACATAAAGAGCTGGAAACAGTAAGTTTGAATGAGCTAACCGAAGGCCATTAAGATTATACCACTGTGCTCATTCCCCTCCCCAAAATAGAAGATCTGCAAACTGTATTCACTCCTGGAGCTGTCCCTTTGAATCCTGTCACTGTTTCAAGAGTAATTTTCTTTTTCTCAAGTCTTCCCTGCTCTCAGAGACGTTCTAATCCAGCAGCACATAGATGTCAGTGATGAGGAGTCCCTTGCTAACAACAGATGTGCGTGTTTCCACTGCGGGAAAGGGCAGAGAGAATGTTTTCTCTTGGGGTCTTCATGAACACAAATGGTTTTCGCAGTTACCTGAAGGTGACGGATCCCACTGAGAGATGTAATTAGCTGCAACAGGCAGCAGAGTACAACTGTGCCAGGTTTCCTCCAATGCAGCGCATGTCTTCCTCTGACCTGGAATAGCAGTTTCTTAATGAAGCACTCACAACCTGCTTTTAGCCCTCTTCCCTGGAGCGGGCAGGGACGTGTGCTGTTTGGTTGTGCTGGATTGCTGTGTACAAACCACTGGGTGGGCATTGGGATGTTTTCCTCCTGGGCTGTTCTCGACAGGGTCAGACAGGGCGATCCCAGCTCCAGACCATGTATCCAAATGGATGGGACATGGGCTGGGACAGAGCCTTTGAGCCCTTTTCCATCAGCAGCTTGGGACATCTCTTGAATCCT
Organism: Mesitornis unicolor; assembly: GCF_000695765.1. Lineage (NCBI taxonomy): Eukaryota > Metazoa > Chordata > Aves > Mesitornithiformes > Mesitornithidae > Mesitornis > Mesitornis unicolor. The sequence goes on along the minus strand of NW_010177139.1, from coordinate 5,546 downwards.
GCAGGTCAGTATAAGGGTTTGAGGTTGCAAACTGTGCTAGAACATCAGCCTGAGGGGACGGCTGCAGCTTTTGACTGAAACAGTCGAGCAAAATGGGCTCATCGATGTCCCCTGAACCAGTCTAGAAAGTGTACGCTTTGGAGATCGCTAGGAATAAAGAGAGGGACCTTAGCGATGAGGAATGCTCAGCATTCATTAGTATTTGCAGCACCCATCATAACGAAGCTGGTAGCCCATTGTTTTTCCATTGGTCAGAAGCCCGAGGTAAGCTGTTCCTGGAGTATGCAGTACACAGCTGCTGATGGAAAAATGCTCTTTTTATATCCTGCTGTCAGTGACTCATGTAATCAAATTCATCGTTCCCTTTGTGTGGTTACTTATCTGTAAGTATTTCAATTTAAATGCCTAACATCCACCTAGGTACAGGCATCACAACAGAGATCATCTCGTACTTATATTCTCTGTGGGCATCCTATTTGAGAGGCAAGAGCTGATCATGGTTTCAGTTGCTGATATTCTGGTGGATTTTGAGCAGCAGAAACAGAGCACAAAGCAGAGCTTGTTCTCCAGCATAATTTTTCTACCCAGCCAGCTCTCGAGAGAGTTGCTCCTTATGAAATAGGCAGTGGCATCTAGGTTAAGGTCCCTGTAACAGGGTAGTGCCTGCACGTTGGTTGTGGTTAAAAGTTTGTACTTGGAGCACAGCTGGGCTCTGTCTGAGTTTTTGATGTTTCATGGCCTTGGCATCTGGAACCACAGCATTTGCATCTTTGAAACGAGGATCTTTGTCTCTGTTCTTCTCTCGAAGACGATACTGTGTGTGTGTATCTCATTTTGAGTGCTGGGGACAAGGAAGATGGTGTGTCGGGATCTGGAAATGAGCTGTTCCCTTTGCTGCTTAGCACTCTCTTGTTCAGTACCTGGATGCGTGTCTTCTAATAGTCAGCGCCAGCTAGAGCATCTTCTGGATGTTTAGGAGGTTTTTTTGGTTGGTTGAGCAGTTTTTGTTGGTTTTCCCCCTCCTCTTTTTTTTTCTCATGCAAATACAGTGCTGATAGAAGAGCTTGACTTGGTGAATTCCTGTTAGAGCACTTACCCTGCCACAGTCAGGCCTTTCTGTGCTGTCCACCAGCACTTAAGGCCAGGGGAGAAAAATCTTTCTGCTCTCCTTTTCCCAGGTGGTGAAAGCCTGCAATGAAGGCGTCAGGAAGATGAGCCGAACCGAGCAGATGATCAGCATCCAGAAGAAACTGGAATTCAAGATCAAGGTATAAGTGCAGGCTGGGAACCCCTTGCAGACAGCAAACCAACAGCATCCAGAGGTGTCGGGCATTAAAGGAAGGTGGAAGCTACAAAGCAAAACACTTCAAGGCTAGAAAATAGCAAAATGAGGGCTGTCCCACCATTTTAACTCTTCCTTGCATTTATGCATTATGTACAGTGTCTAATTACCTGCTGATGATCCGTTTTGGCTCCACTCAGGAAATGACTGTATCAGTATTTAGGGATGCCCGACCAAATCTCATTTAATATACGCCACAGAGCTCCAGTGCTGAGTACAAAGTTGTCAGCTCTTTTCTTGAGCGCTGTGGAGGTGCTGCTTCTTGGATCTGTCTGATCTGCTTCACAAAATCTAAGGAGCACATTTAGCTTCCCAGCAACCTTTTAATGTACTTGTGAAGCTGGGGCTGTAGTGATGGGCAGCTCTTGAGCAGGGCACTGGAGCAGGCAGGGTCCTCTGGTGAGGAGTGGAAAGAGACTGCGCCACCACACACACAGCAAACACAGCAAGGGAGCAGGGGTGGAAAAAGTAGCGGTTAACGCAGGTATTTTCCAGTGTTTTGGTCATTTGACTGGCAGGGTGGCACTCTTCTAATGTAAGTTGTTCTGGGTTTCTCGTTTTTAACACAACATATGGTAAAACTCCAGCAGAAGTGCTGTTGTGGCTGTGTGCACAAAATCTCCTCCTGGCTGGTACAGACCCAACCAGTGAGAACCTGTTCAACCTGGATTATTTTGGTAGCTAAAAGGCCAAATACGTGTTTTTGCAAGTCAGAAAGGGTCAGCCCAGGTGATGAGACATGGGATCAGGCTGTGCAGGGTGTAGCCTGCTGTTTAAAGCCAGCCCTTGGCACTCCAGCATCCACATCCCTGGGTGTTTGTTCATTCCTGGGCCCCTGCTGTGTCCTCATCTGAGCTCTGTCACACTCTGTGCTGGGCTGCAGCTCTGCCCAGTGCAAGTTGTGCTGATGGGAGCATCTTCTGTTGCTCTCAGCCCCTTGATCACATCATAAGCTGATGGGGTTTTTGCTGCTCTCCTGATCTTTGTCATCTTTTTCCTCACTTCCAGTCCGTGCCCATCATCTCTCACTCCCGCTGGCTGCTGAAGCAGGGGGAACTGCAGCAAATGAACGGGCCAAAGACATCGCGAACGCTTCGCACCAAGAAGCTCTTCAGAGAAATCTACTTGTTCCTTTTCAATGACCTGCTGGTAATTTGCCGGCAAATTCCTGGGTAAGTGCAAAACTCAGGTAGTACGTGGGGCACTTCATTAGCCCTGTTTGCCCCTGGCTTTACCCACGCTGCGATGCTGCGCCCGCATCCTGTCCCCAAGGCACAGGATGGCATCCTGGCCTGCCCAGTACAGCCCCATCCAGCAGTCCCCTTGTGTTTGGACACAGCTGGCTCCTCATGGGTGGCACAGCTCTCTCCTCCCGAAAGCTGATGGCCAACAGGGCTTAGGCAGATCCCAAGCCAGGTCTCCCAGCAGGGTAAGCGAGCACGTATCCACCATTGCAGCTCTGCAGAAACCGTGTCACGTCAACCAGTGGGTTGACCCAGGAGGCCTGCCTTCCTGTCAAGAAGTGAGTTTTGACTCATCGCTGCCTGAAAAACAGCTCAGATGTAGTCAGTTAAACCTCTGAACTTAAATTTGAGCAGCAGGGAGGGGCATAAATGTAGGCCTGAAGCCAGCGGTTAGGTTTGACATGGTGTACTCTGCTTCGGGAGGAGGAGAGCGTCATCCTGCTTAGGGCTGGGTCTTGTGCAACTGGACGCCAGTGAAACACAGCAGGGTCCAGAGAACAGAGTGTTCTTTGTAGCATTAACCGGACTCACCGGTAGGGAGCATCTCGCCAGCCCAACGTTGCTAATAAACACGTCGCCGCGATGTCTGTAGGCCTGGAAATGTTTTGCTTCTGCGGCAGCTTGTATCCTGCAAACACAGAGGCATTTTACAAACAGGGATGAATTGAGCCTCACAGTCCCCTTTGAGGGAGCACCACCCGTGTTTGGTACGTGGGGAGCCCAGGCAGAGCACACAACTTGTTCTAGGCCATGGGGGATGCCGAAGGCAGAGGAAGGAGAGGCTTTCTTGCCTTGCGGTGGGTTTTCAGAGCCACCCACTCATCCCTTCCCACAGCAGGGCATTTCTTACCCTCCTGCCATGCAGCACTTCCTGTCTGTGTCCTCAGCACAGCTGTAGGCGGCTGAAGCCAAAGGCTGCTGGGATAACTGCAGTTTTTCCTGATCTCCTCTCTAACCTCTCCCAGGGACAAGTACCAAGTGTTTGACTCTGCTCCCCGCGGGCTTCTTCGGGTGGAGGAGTTGGAAGACCAGGGGCAGAGCTTGGCCAACGTCTTCATCTTGAGGCTGCTGGAGAACGCAGATGACCGGGAGGCCAGCTACATGCTGAAGGCATCGTCCCAGTGAGTACCACAGCCGCCCCGCAGCGCTCTCTCCCTACACCCCAGCAAGCTGTGTCTCTCCATACACCCTGCCTGCTCAGGGACCAGCTCTCTGGGCTCACCAGGGGCAGGCAGGCAGAGACCCACATCCCACTGCTGCAGTCCTACAAACCTCTCTGCTCTCCTGAGGTCACCCTGAAAGGCTCCATTGCCCTGGGCAGGTTTCTCCCCCTCACAGTGGGTCGGTAGCACCCAGAGTGGAGGGTAGGCCGGCTCTGTGTTCTGGGACAGGGAGGTCAGAAATCAGCCCCAGCACAGGGGTCCAACTGATGTACAGCTTGTTCAGAAAGCAAAAGCATGTAGGATCCATGCTGTGGTTGCTCCAGCTCTCTCACAGAGATGAAGGCTGAGCCTGACCAGCCCCAAGAAGCAAAACAGCTCCTGCTTATAGGCAAAGGTGGGAGCGGAGGAGGCCGCTTCCTCAGCGCCTTCCACAGCCAATGCGGATCCTGCGCAGCTCGGGGCCTCCCCGTCTCCCTGGATACAGGCTTTTTTGGCTCACTGATTTTTCACTCCAGGCTCCAACAAGCTCAGCCTGGGCAAATAATTCAGCTGCGCTAACAAAGACCTGGTTGTTTTGGAGCTCAGGGCCCAGCCTCCTCACTGGCCCAAGCCTTAGCAGACCCACATTTTCTGGGCACAGCATCAGTGCTATTACAGGTATGC
>NW_010177139.1:0-814 GCF_000695765.1 Mesitornis unicolor | reverse complement strand
TCAACCAGGCCAGGGTTTGCCTTGGCTCAGGGCAGGCAGTTGCAGCTCTGTGCTTCTGCATCCTGTCCCATCTCCTGCATGGCCACTGCGAGGATGTGGTCCAGCACACTGGTTGCCAGTAGGTCTTGTGCACTGTAGGGTGGTGTAGCAACTGCTGGAGGCTGCTGTGACAGAGCTGCAGAGGTGTTTGGCACAGCACCAGGCACAGAACAGAAAACTGAAGAGTTAAAAGAGATGGTTTGATCTCTGTGTGCCAGCTCCTCAGCACACAGGGCCCTCTTCCTGCACATCTTCATGGCCCGAGGGGCTGCACTTGACCTGCCACTGTTTTCACTGGCACTTGACATCATGGTTTGAAGCACAAGGTATTCCCAGCCCTGCAGAGCAGCCTGCCAGCGCTTGTCCTTCACATCTCCCTTTCAAGCCTCTCCTCTCCCAGAAGAGACTTGGGTAGCTTGAGATGTGTGTCAAGTTCAGGCTTTAAAAACTGCCATTAGGAAGGCAGAAAGTTCTGGCCCGCCAGGGGCCGGGAGCACGGCTGCTTCTCCAGGCAGGAGCTGGAGCCTGTGCAGATTCACTGCCCCGTTTCCACGTGGGGCTGAGGGAAGCCTGGAGGGAGCACCAGGCCTAGACCTTCTCCAGCACCGGGGAAGTCTTCACTCTCCAGGTCCAGATTTTGCTTAGCAGCTGGATCTGGTGGCACATTCACACGGGTCTTGTCTCATCCACTGCCAAGCAAGTGGTACCCTTGCTATGCCGCAGCATTATCGGCAGGTGAATTAATCAGAGCTGCCCTTTACATGTTCCCGCACAG
>NW_010177138.1:0-1674 GCF_000695765.1 Mesitornis unicolor | reverse complement strand
TGCAGAGTCCCAGCCTTGTGCGGTGCCCCGGGCTGGCGTCCTTGGGCTGGGAGAGGCACGGCACAGCATGGCACATCCTGGGAGCATCATGGCATGGTGTGGCACATCCTGGGAGCATCATAGCACTGCATGGCGCTTCCCAGGAGCAGTGTGACACAATGTGGCATATCCTGGGAACAGCATGGCACAGTGTGGCACATCCCAGGAGCATCACAGCATAGTGTGGCACATTGTGAGAGCATCATGGCATGGCGTGGCACATCCCATCACTTCCCTGAGCCACAGACCCCCATCCTGCAGACCCCAGCTGCCTGCACCACCCCAGGCATGCAGATTGGTGTGCCCCCCTCCTTCTCCTCACCCATCCCAGCCACCAGACCTGCTGCCCTCCCTGCCTCTTCCCAGGCTCGTGGTGGGTGGCCTGGCCCCCAGCCCGCTCCCAGCATGGGCTGTGCCGTTACCGGGGCCTGGGCTGCACCCATCGGTCGTGGGGCGAACCCACGTGGGTGTTGTGGGGATGGGGTGCAGGCAGGTGTGGGAACAGGGTGCTGCTCTGTGCGAGTGTTTGTGTCCACATGCCCTGACTGTGCTGTGGGTCCATGGGTTGACAAAGACCCCCACATTTAGGACAGCACCAGCTGCCATGGTCCACACTGGACCAGAACCAGCCCTGTCACCGCATCACTCAGCCCCAGCAGGGTGGGTCCCTTCCTTGGAGTCCTGAGCCCCATCATGCCCCCAGGAGCACGAGATGGGGCCACAGCTGCTCTTTTGGGTGCCATCTCTGATGGAGGTGCCATGGGTGCTCCCATGGGGATGCCAAACCATGTACACACACAGGGCTGCATCCAGGAGCCGGTCCCCCAAAGTACTTGGGGAGACCAGAAGGGTCTGGGGGTGACAGCTCAGCTGGCAGCACCTTGGGCCACCCCACGCTGGGGCCAGGGTGACGTGCGGCTCCGGGACCAGACAGGAAGGAGACGTCACCACCATGGAGCGTAACTCAAACCAGATGGGGCCGCGCTGGCGTCCAGGCCCGCAGGGTGGTCACCGGCAGGAACCGGCCAAAGGCCTCGGGCAGGAAGCGGCTGGGAGGGACACCCGCAGCGGGAGACACATCCCGACCCGGGCAGCTTTAACCATGGTGGGCGGCTGCAGCCACACCAGGCAGAGGGGCACTGGACCCCATCGGCCCTCACCTGGGCATCCCATCCCACTTGGGGAGATGCTGAAGCCATGAGGACACCTCTGCACCATGGGCTGTACAGCCTGCTCAGGACGCACCAATTGGTCCACATCCCCAGCACAGCCGGGGTCCCCCTTCATCTCCTCCACCCCAGGGACAGGACACTCCTTCCTAGCCCCTTGAACAGCGGCTGCAGGGCCCATGGGGGTGGGAGCAGCCCCCCCGGACCCCCGGGGAAGGAGGGCAGGCGTGGGCTGCGGGCAGACCTGTACATTTATTTACAAGAAGGCAAGAGCCGAGCAGGACTCCGGCACTGGGAGCCCCCCCATACCCAGTGGGGATGAGCCCAAAGCCCCTTCGGTGGGGCTGGGGGGCCAGTGTCTCCCCTCGGCATTTCCAGCAGGGGGCACAGGCAGCCCCGGAGCAAACACAGCCCGGGCTTGGAGGGGCTCGGCCACGGCAAAAGCCAAAGCTGGGGGACAGAGACC
>NW_010177137.1:16019-64315 GCF_000695765.1 Mesitornis unicolor | reverse complement strand
CTGAAAATGGAGTTGTAGAAAAGGCGCGGCGGGGAACTGCCGGGACAAAGAAACACATGGGTGTTTGGAGGATCTGGCGTGGCAGATCGGCAAGCCCAGATGGGAGACAACATCTGTCAGGCGAGCGCGTGGAGCCCTGACCGTGGGAAACCAGCGCGTCCCCACGAAAGGGACACACGGCGGGGGCTGTAGGGGCTGTGAACCCCCTCGCCCGCTGGGTCCGTTCAGCTGGCAGAGCCACGGTGGTGCTGGGCGAAAGGGAGAGCATAGAGAAAAGCCACTGACTTTTGCCGAGCTGCTTTGTGGCTCATGGGGGTGGGGGTCCACTGGGGTCTTCCTTCCCACAGTAAAATGCTTGGCGGATCGGCTGCAGCGAACCCAACGCCATCAGCACCACTTAGCACACGGGAACTTTACAAACCCGGTTTCCTGGTTTATTCTGTCTGACAGAGAGCTCAGGCTCATCCAGCTACAGCTCAGAGTCTAGCAGCTGTATTCGGAGGCTTTTTTCTTCCCTCCTCCGAAAAGGCTGTGGCGTGGTAGAAGCACCTCATCCTCATGTCTGTTCTCATCATCTCCTTTTGCTAACAGTGTGAAGCTATAGTGTAGCAGTCGTTTTTCTCTTAAAATACCGTGTTTGCTACGTGTGTATGCATCCATAGAATAGCTGTAGGACAAGAGCATAATTTTAGACAATAAAAAGAGAAAGAATTAATGAAATGTAAAGGTTTAGAGGTAGTAATAAGGATTGGCTTTACAACTCCTAAAGGAAATCTAACTCTCGGTGTGGGCTTTTATGACACCTGGAAAACAAGGGCTTGCCTCTAAGAGCTCCTGAGTTTGCCTGAGAGGTGCTGAGCATCCTCCACTTGAACTGTATCTTGTGATCTTTGCCGAGCTTGTTCTAGCATCTTCAGTCTCCGTTTTCCATGGAAAATAAGTTTGTTTGCATCTTGTGGGAGTTGCCGAGCATGCTCTGCTAGACTGGGCCTGTCGTCTCCGGCAGAAATCCTTGAGTTTCCCCAAGTCGAGATTTCTGCGTGGTCTTCCAGGAATCTCATTCATAGAAATGAACTGCAGCTTTGGCCAAAACTGGTGGAATTTTTCCCTTGATTTAAACTGGGCTTAAGTAAGAACTTTGTTTAAAAAAGAAGTCAGTGAATTTGTGAGAAACGGGCAGCACAGCAAACAGTGCCCAGTAACACGGGCTCATCTCCAATATCACGGCATCCTTGGGGCAGTGCCTGTGCTTTCCTGAGCACATTTTATTTGCAAGGGTACTTGCTGAAAATTGCACCCAGCAGTTGTGTGCAGGTGAACCTTGAATCCTCATCAATTCAAGGGACAAAAAGGCATTTCATGGGACCCATCTCTCCAACGGCAACTGAGCTTTTCTGCTCAAAATTCAAATGCTTATAATAATCAAATTATCAAGTTACAAAATTTAAAGTTGTCAAATATGTGCTAAGAATGGACAATTTGAGAAAACTGTCATCTGTTCACAGATATGAGGAACAGAGACCACATTTTCTCCTACATTTTCAGTATGTTCTGTCTTTGTAAGATAAAATCTATAGATACATTAAATTATTCGTGTTTTAAAGCACGTCGTGGGACTTTGGTTTCAACATGGAAAGGTTCCTTTGTTTCATAAAATAATAAAACCATTTCTAGAAGCTGATGTAAAACAACACCCCCTTGATTGTTTCAGAACATCACTCATTCAGAGTGGATGGGTCTTTTAGTAAAATCAATGTAATAGTTACAACTCTGAGGAGATACACAGCAAGAAAATAATTCCAGTTATAGATTTTTAATATGTGATTAAGTGGTCTAGCTTCAAACTTATTTATAGAACTCTTTTTGTGTTTGGGGCTAATAATTCTAAAAGCCTGCTTAATTTATTTTAATGGTCTTCAGCATCATTTCACTCTTCTATCAAAAAGACAAATCCAAGACGCAAATGGGCAAAAACTGAAAATACCTTGAACAGCCTCTTAAATTGCATTTGACATGAATCAGGCATTTCGTGGAGTAAATTGCAGGTCAATTGAAATTTTCCATTAAAATATTTCTCAACTAGATCCATAAAGCCACCTGTATGCTGGTTTTTGACCAGCCACCTATTCAGTATCCCCAGTTCCGAGATTTCAAACAAAATTGTTGAGGCAAGATGGAAAAGAACAACCTTCCAACCAAATCATTAGGTGTTCCTCAGTGTTTTCCTGTTTTTTTTCTTCTTTGAGACAACATCATAATGGTAACTGGAGTGAAACAGTTTAGGGATCCAGCAGATTATCTTTGCGTGGAGCTGCAGCTGTCTGGGGGATGAAATCATGTTTCAGTACTAGTAGTTGCTACTACTACGGCGCTTAGTCACTCAAGAAATAGCATTAATGATACATCAGTCAAACCCTTGGCTGTATAATCCCAATTTTGTTCTTATAGCGTGTTTGGCAAAGGTGGAGGTAGGAGGCTCATTGAGTGGATTTTTTAAACAATAGCAGAATTTCTTCATGGATTTCTAAAACTTTTATCCAAGGTAATTGCCTTAGGTAGGAAACCTTTTAAAGTAATCCGTGGTGTGGATGTGTGACAGCAGAAGTGGATTTGACTGAGCCTCTGTAGTAAAATGGCCCAGGGGCTCCCTGGCAAAGCTGGTTTTTGGGTTTCCAGGGCCACAGCATCTACAATAACTGCCAGCTTGACCACTGAAGTTAAATAATTGTCAGCTAAAGTTAAATTATCATTGGAGTAAGAAGTTTCTGATGAAGCCCCCATGCAGCCATCCACACCTGCAGTCTGCACCCCAACCCCTGAATTAATAATAAGGGCAAATCGACCCCATTTCAAGTGGCTGCTGTTATGTCCCATGTCCACGCTCAAGCTACAGGAGTTGTCATGACCTGTGGTTCTCTGTCAAGATGGTAAGGACCAGAGTCCTGCAAACACAACAAATGCTGTGAATATGAATACGAAATGTCTTATGAATAAAATCCTTTCGTGGTCAAGCTAACCTGAGACAGAGAGGTTAAACTGCCATAATTTTCCAGCAGCCCCTATTCCTATGGTAAATGTGCAGCACAACTGTGTAAGCCTTGCACGGTCTTAGTCACAAGGAGGATCTGCTGTTAAAATATCTGCCTAGGAAAAAAACAACCACTAAAAATACCACTTTATCCACTGAAACTGCTTATCTTCGTGAACAATCGTGCTGAAGTTAATAGGACAGCTCACAATAGAGAGCTCTGCAGGCCCTGTGACATCAAGATATGAAACCAAGTAATGTACTTGTAATTTAAATTTATTCAAAGACTATTTTATTAAACACTTCAGCGTATGAATGCCTTTGAACCCATTGTGTCTGCTGCTTTCAGTGTTCCCTGTTTGCCATTTACTTTTCAAGTGGTGCAATTGGTTATTTAATTCACGTGGAACCATGTGTCCTTCCTGACTGGGTGGCTGGAACATTTACAATTGGGAGGAAGGAGCGAGTAAATCATTTATGACTTGCAAACTTGCACAAACACACATTTGCACAATTATTTGCAAGTCTTCCGGCTTGGATGAATGCGCGCAGACATGGGAACTGCGGCGCACGCATGCGCTGCTTCCATGGATACTCTTGAAAACAAAATAAAAATGCTTCTACAAATGATTGAGGGAAGCAAATAAAGGAAGGCTGCCATCCATCAACACTGCAAATTCGTGGCGCATCCAGAAAGAATGAATATTCTTTAGTATGCTCAAAGCAGTGCGGTGAAGTCCAAGCGTCACCATTATTTGTAAGGAACTCAATACAATGCAGACTTTATATTCAAATGCTGGTGCCAAAGTTTTATTTGTCAAAGAGTAAATGTTGTGTCACTTTGATATCAGACATGATCTGCCTTGGAGGTGATGTAACCTCCAGGTCATAGGCACAAGGAGGTGGATTAAGAGGTGCTTGATCTTCTCAGCCTGTGCCTGTATTCACACTATGAAAGAAGGTAGCTGCAAATGAAGACTACACAAATGGGTGTCCTTGCTATGAAAAATGCCCTCTGTGTGTGCCATAGCCTATTTCTTGGACAATGTACACATATTTTACATGTGCAGCACAGGTTCTGAAGGATGGTTTTCATCCACGAATTTTTCAAAACAAAGGCAAACACGTCAGAGAAGGACTTGTCTGAGATTCAGCCCATGTTCTCGTTCTTTCTTCCCATACATCCTGCTCACCCCATCTCCGTTTCCTTGGTAAAACACGTGCTGCTGAGAGAGTGCCTGTGCTGCGCTCGTTGTTTTTAAAGGCAATTCTTGGAGCGCCAACGTCTTCTTTGCACCAGCGTTTGAAGCAGCGCACTTTTGTCAGCAATTGATGGAGTGATTTTTGACAGCCTTTTTTAGGTTAATTTTTTTCAAGAGCATTCCGTTTGCTAGAGAGAGTTTCTGAATTTGGAGCAATTTTTAGGGAAGCAGAGTTCAGTCTCTTTGAAATATTGTCCATAGTATAAAATTTTTTAAAACACTGAGGAACTTTGTGCTGGAGGAGCTGTCGGCAGAAGATGGGCTGAAGCATTATCTATTCTTTTCTCAAATAAAAAAAAAGCACAGATCTCCTAAATGCACCTCTTTGAACATTTGTAACAGCGGTTCTCAAATGACCGTATTGATGTCACAAAACATCCATTCTTGCCGAGTTTCTCTACGAAACAGGGATCTGAAGCTATTTGACTGAATATATGTCACTTTAATGAATTAGTTTGCTTTCTTGAACTCAATCTACTACATAGCCAGTAGGGAGCTATCAGGCTACACGAGGGTTTGGGTTCTTTCTCCGTGGCTCTCCGCATGCTTTCCCAATGCAAAACCCAGAGACTTTCTGTGCATTGGCGATACTCCCCAAGGCTCTAAACCAATAAAAACACATTTGTAATCCAGCCATAAAGCTTCTTCATCTGTGCAAGATCTAATATGGATATCATTAATCTCACCCCGGTTTCAGAAATGTTTTGTGAAAAGAGTCAAAGAGGCACTGGGGGATACAAATAGGGTACCTGTGGCTGCGTTGTGCTACGGTTACTCTTTTATTCTCTATATAATTATACTGCATATTGTAGGTGGTTGACAGATGGCATTTGTGGTAGTAGCTGTCAGAGCCATAGTAAGTCATTTTGGGGTTTGCAAGGACCTTGGCAGTGTAATGTAATGTAGTCTTTGGGCTGCTTCCAGCTGCCATTACCTTTAACTGACCCTCTGCCATGGGCTTTTATTACTGTTTTTAGATACTGGCAGGAGTTCGTAGCCGTCGCACCTCGTCAGGGCTTGCCCTGCCTTCTGGCAGCTCTACTGACTTTGGCCAGCATAAACTGGTGAAAGAGGCAAATGCGACAATGTGGGCTTTTGTTCCTGTAAAATTTCAACACAGTCATTATTTCTCCAGTGGATCGTGTCCCATTCACCGGGTCACTCTGCGTTATCCCTGCCCGTGTAGCCTTGTGTGTCTTTACAGAAACAGAGGAAAAATATTTTAGGAGGGGTGGTTAATGCTTTCATCCCCCTTTTTAATTTCTTTGGTACAGGAGGAGTACTTAGGTACTGAGCATAATTCAAAGTCTGTTATTAATGTGTCTCGGCACCCATATATTTGGTTGGTGTTTGTGTGTCCAAGAGCTGAGCAGTGATTTCTGTATCCCCAAACTGGAAATGGAGAGGGAGGAGGAGGATGGATGGGCCTGTGGGTCTGGGCTTTTCTGTTTCCTCCCCACCCACTTTCCCCTCAAAAGGGAAAAGAAGATGTGGAGAAACTGGGATGCGGCAATAGGGCTGCCCAGGTCAGAGGAGGTGCCTGAACATTGGGTTTGAAGCATTTTGCTTGCAACTTATGTTTTATACATGCAATATTTCGTGTTTAAGCATGTCTTCCTTGAGGGACAGGATTAAGTCTGATTCTCCACCTACATACATTTAACTGCTTTCTAGGAAGGCGGTGGAATAATGCCAATATGAAGCCAATGTAAGAGAAGGGGTTGTAGATCAGTCCCTTCAATTGGACTTTTTCCTTCCGGTCCCACTTTTCTGAGCCAAGACTCATCTCAGGAAATAAATCATACTATCAAAAGGAAAAAAACCTGGTCCTGCTTCCAAATATTACTTTCTGCTTATCTTCATTTTAGATTTCTGTTTACTGGTATTTATTTTGTCGCAGACTTCTGGTTCAGCATCCAAATTCTCACCAACAGATGGCAAGGCAGGATGCACAGGAGTAGTAAAATAAACAGGATAAATGCACAACTGCCCATATGTCTGAGAGGCTGATACACATTTATGACTTCAGAACAAAAGGATGTTTTCAGTAGACGGCTTCAGTGCTGTGCAGGGCTTCTCGCTGTTTTCTGCCTTGCCCTAAAAGTCTCTGTTCTTCAGCATATTTTGATCTGTTAAATTACGATATATTTTGGCCTGTCTCATATTCTCAGATAGTTGTTTCCGTCAGTTATTTATCTCCACTCCCAGAGTACATAGTTTCATTTTACCTTCAAAATTTTAGAGTGGAAGGTGGCTCTTTCCTGGGCTTCGGCTCATATATTTTATTTCTGTGTGGTTATTTTGGCTGTGTGGAGGGGCACACAGAAGTACTGGGGACCACAGCAGAATTTGAGACAGTGACTTTCTCTATATTGGGATTTATTATAATATTAATGATATGTGGCCTCTCCAATCTCTCAAAATAGCAGGCCCCAGGGCAAGCTGCCTGCGGGATGGATGGCCCAGCCTAGACAGACTTTAGGTAGATTTCTCTTCAAATCTGGGGGCATTTTTGCCAGTTGTTGCACGCTGTGGGTCAAACGCAGTGAAGCATTGAAGCATTTCTAGATTTAGCCTGGCAGATAGTCCAGCCCCTCTTTCTCCTCCTCCTTGTGGCATCCTGTCGTCTTTACATCTTTGTTCTCATTCTCCTTTTGCCTCGCCTTGCTGAAATATTACAACTTTCCTTCTGCTAAAAAGGCACCTTCTAAATTAGCTTTTCAATGGCACAGCAAGAGTCTTTCCTTAGAAAACTGGTAGATGCTGCCCCAAGTAGAAATTTAGGATTTTTAATTTCTCTTCTTAACTCTCGAGCATCTCTGTGCCCTCAACAAAAAATGAATAATAATATTCATGTCCAAAGAGATGAGGTTTGGATTCTTCTCTCTCTCCCTGTTTTACTTTGATTCCCCTGTGTTTATCCAGGCTCCTGTTTACTTTACAAACAGCACTGTCGCTTCTTCTTCAGTAGAATTGAGTCATTTTTTGTCTAATGTTGTATGTGAAGGAATGCTAAAGCATAAACCTGTGGGGTCACGATACGGAGAGACGGATGAAGGGAGAGCATGTTATGGAGTGACAGTATTTCCTGTGCAAGTTGCCAGGCCCTGATACGAATTAACCTCTTTTATTGTTCTTTTTCAAGCATTCCGCCTTTTAATTGCTGTTTTGGAATTGTGCCACTTAGTTATGCCCTTTGAATGCTTCTCACTTAGCCAGTGCTGTTAGCTTGCTAATGCCAGATATTTCAAAGATATTCAGATGCAACGAGCATCCCCTGTTCGAGTGGGAGAGGTACCCGGTTCAGCGAGGAATTACCACTCTCATTTAGCTGCCAGGTTGGGTTTTTTTTCAGATTTAGTTAATAACCATTTTTACATCAGTGCCAATTCTTTACCGGAGGTTTCAGATCAGTTTTCTCCCATTTATACATTTTAAATAATGCCATTTTTTGAAGCGTATGGATGACTGAATATTTTCTTCTGTCCGAATATATAGCACTCAATAATGCTGGGATTGTTATTGTGTCTTACTTGCATCCCGGAGGCATAGTTTATCTATTGTTGCTGCAAGGCATCGAAAAGGAGCCATGACATGTTGCAATTATGACTTGAAATAGGATCTTGCCAGAGGTGCATTGCCTAAATATAATCAAATCTAAAATACAGCTTATTGCATATACCTACCTCAGAGCTGTGCATACCTATCTCACGGCTCACTGGAGATCAGTGATGGCTATTAGCAAGACACTGGATAATTTTGTTGTGGGAATTGCCATGCTGTTGGGGTTTTTTTTAAAGCTCAGCCCCCAGCATTCAGCTGCCTGCAAGCAAATGAAATAGCAGACTCTTAATGCTGGAAGACCTTGTGACTATTTAGACCGAGTTTTTAAAGGTAGCCAGATAGGAAAGTTATTAATATTCCTTTCTGTATGACTCACTAATGGCAACAGTGGGCTTTAATCATCTTTGTCCAGTGGGCCTTCTAAATTCAGGTAAACCATAGCAATGCTCCCTTACATACTTGCATACGTTTTAATGCAAGATTGGCTGGAGTTGGTTTCTTTGAGCGTTAGTTTGTTTTTAGCAAGCTGATGAAACAGCACGTTGCATTGTGTCGCATCACATTTTCATCCACATGGATCACGAACAGGGTCGAAGCCCTCAGATTCACTGAAGATTCACTCTGTTACTCGAGCCAGTGGACTAAATGGCTCAAACCAGATGGTTATTCTCTGGTGGACAGGTTATTTGTCAGCAATTGTCAATAGCCAAAACTTCAGGAACTTGGTTTCCAGTGTGGGTTGCAGAAGGAGAATCCCAGACTCTTCATCTATTTCCTCCCAAATTTAACATCCCCCGGTCCCTCTCTGTCACCTGGCATACACCCGGCTTACAGTGGTTTATTCTGTATAATTAGAGCTCAGCAACATTATTAACAATTTTAATTGGGTTTTATCAGGGGAACTGTTGGAAAACGTCAGCATTGAGCACAGCTATCCTAGACATGATAAAATACCAATTAATAAATCAGGGAGCTAAGTAACAGTTTGGAAATGGCTTATTCAAACTAGAGCTGCTAACCCTAACCAGCTGGGTGCTTATCTTCATCCTCCTGCCAGCAGGCAGCAGAGCATCAGTTATTTGCCATTACAGCAATTTTGGGTTCACCAGTGAGCTTTTTGCAGACAGACCAACGTCTTCCAGACGGACCGGTAGGACGCAGGCGGCCCCAATCCAAAAGCCCCTCTACATTTATGCGCGCACTGAACCCGAGCCAATAAACCTGGCAAGAGGCTGAGTTTCTTGGCGCAGGCTTCACGCTGCTTGGATCTGCCCAGCCTGCGTTTGGATCAGAGCTGGTCCACGTCCCCCCGGTTCTGCCTGCTGCGACAAACACATTTTTGTCTGTCGACAAAAGATGCTCTGAGATGATGAGTGGTCTTTTTGTGGCTTATGAACTCTAGCCGTATTTCCAGTGAAGGTTTGCCTTTGGAGCTTGCGTTGCATTGGGGTTCAACTGAATTTCATGGTTTAAGTTACTTAGGTGTTTCCAAAAATATTTATCCACTATGTCACTATCTGCTAATCATGAGCTTAAGCATCCAGTGATGCTCCTCAGTAAACTGAAGGTTTGCTTCAGAGGTTGGTCAGCGTTTCTCCTTTGCTCTGCACGTTTTGCTGTACTCTTGTCCTTGCCCTTAGCGCTGGCAAATGCAGACGGTTTTGGAGATGCTTTGGGATTCTTAAAGGTGCAAGACCTGCAATAGAACATGTAGTATTCAGGATTAATGCTAGGGCCGTATTCGCAGTATCACTCCTAATTACAGCCGTTCGAACAATTCATTTGCAACGTCTCACTACAGTAATGTTTATTAAAATAGAATCCTCTTTATAGTTTGGTAGCAAATTAAGAGGGGAACAACATAGCTATCCCATTCCATGCAATGTCTCTGAAAGAGGTTTACCCTCATAACTTGCTTTCTAGAGATAGTCCCCTTGTTTTTACTTGTACTCCTGGCCTGATTTTTAATGACTTACTTTGTGTCTCTCAGTAGCCAATTCCCAGTGACCTTTTTTCCTCATTTTATTTTAATTCCTGTATATAAACGGCAGCATTCTAGCTGGAGAAAGTCTTTGGACACAGCAGCAAAACCTCATAGAGAAGGAAAAAATCCAGGCCAGAAATTTTCCACCTGAATGCTACCTCCTACCCAGGGCTTCGGCTACATAAAGAGCCAACACGCTCAAATTTGCAGGACCAGAGGAGCACTTGGAGGCAGAAGCTGGACAAGGGGCAGTGGTTCAGGATCAGGGGAGGCAGCCAGGGCCACGATCGCCATCGGCATCTGCAGGCGTTGGTGCTGGATGCAGCTCCTCCCACAGGTTATCCCTTTTTCTGGCATGACTGCGCTGCCCCGGGAGGGCTGAGCAAGTGGTTGCAGCTGGCCAGAATATGGGTACGCGGTTCCTATTGCTGATTTTATAGAATTAATGTGCACCTGTTTTGGTGGCCAACTGGCACCGCGTTCAGCCTAAAATGTGTGTGTAAGCTCTGTATTAAAAGAGGCATAAGAATTAGCGTGTATCAAACATGTCATTAGACACGTGCCTGGTAGACATAATGTAGGATAATGAATATGATCACAAGAATAAATTAATAACTGAAAATATTTTTTATACGTATGCACACTTAAAATAGGATAAGAACTAAGTGACACTTGTGTCACCAGTTTATAATTAAAATGCAGTGCTTGAATGAAAATGTAAGCTTCAATTAGCCAGCACGACCCTGCTTCCGGCTTTACTTCCCACTGAAAAGCAACGATAACAAGCTCACATTTATTATCAGAGTTTTTCCTGGAGCTGTGCACTGAAACATGCTCACATCTGAGCCCTTTCACTGAAGACATTTTTTCGCTTCAGCAGTTTGGCATGCCATACAAAGGCTCTCTGATTTTTAGTGATGTTCACCTCCTCTTACATAAAAATGTTTTCTGTGCATATTATTTGGTTTTAGTTAAAGTCCAGGTGCACGGGTTACTGAAGAACCAAAAGGATGGCTCATCACATTGCACAATGGGTAATTATTGCTGAGCTTCACTGTATCGCACAGACAGATCCTTTCTTGGAGCTCAGCATTGTAGCTGTGAGAGAGAGAAAATACCTACAATCCAGCCCAAAGTCCTACAAGGGTAAGAATAGATCCTCTGCTATATGCTTTGTGCATTTAATTTTTAACTATCTCAAGGGACAGAGCTTCACAATTTTGTTTAGAGACACTCTTTTGCATTTTAATTTCACCAGTGGGAAGTTAATACATATATAAATTAAGAGGTCTCCTGTGTTCCCGTTTTCATCCCCAGAGTCGTGCTAGTTAGGCTTTTTGTAAAGTGGTTAAATAATGCTCTGGGTTCAGTCCCAATGCGCTCCATGCGAGGGGCAATGCTGTCAACTTGAGATCCAGATCCTTGAGGTGCCTTCTGAGAGCTGCTGACGGCCACTGTGCCTTCCCAGATGCTAATCTTGCCAATGCCAAAAAAATAGGAACCTTTTAGTCTAGGACTTACCCAGCTTGAAGATGTCCGTGATGCCTTGAGGTCATGCAGCAAGTGCTCAGTTGGGCATTTTTGCACCCTTCAAATCAGTCCATGTGCAGAGAAGGCTACGGGAATTGGAGTCCAAAATAAGGAAGGTAGGGAATTCCTTTCTCAACCGGTGGTTAGGACAGGTGATGAAAGGGATACAAACCTACGCAGCCCCAAAATGTCAACACAGAGCAGCTGAGCCTCGGAGAGTGTTCTTAAGGAATGTGTCCTCTCTGACAGAGATGGGACCAAATGTCCTCACGGATATTTTTTGCGATGCCCCCTCCAATATTTTAAGCGATTTCTACAGGCAGAATTCTTGTAATGTAGGAGTGGATGTCAAGCCAGGATATCTCAACGCCGAAGAGATGTGTGCTCTTAGCTTTGGGTCAGGCAGTGATGTGTGGTGTGGTTTGAGGCCTCGGGGACTCTTCAAGTTGTAAAAACTACAAACCTTCTGGTTTGTCACTGGTGCTATTCACATGGGACAGAGTGACCTCTCCAGAAAGCCCTTCCAACAGCAGCAGCAATCTCTCTCAATTGCATTTAATAACTACCCATGGAGAAAATTACACTCTATTTAAAAGGCCAGAAAAATCATCTTCAGTTTAACTCTGCTGACTTTGGTAGAATTATAGCAAAAACGAGTTTTGTCTGATATCCTTCCCCATGCTAATGTTCAGTAGCTGGGCTGAAAGAGCCTCTCGAAGGCAGATTAAACAAGTCGAAATGGTGAAATATTCTTTTAATTTTCCTTTGTACACATTATTTTAGGTGTAGCTTGGACCACTGCCCTTACGAGAGGCATCCCTTTAAATATTTATACAGCATCAATATGTAGCCACCTTCATACGTTTTTAATGATACGCTCCTTTCTAAATTAACCATTAGGTAACCCTGTTCTATAGCATTTCATGTTTTGCATTGCCTGTACGCTACCCATGGATTTTTTTCTTATTTATTTCGCTGTGGAACAATGAAGATGTCAAGGCAAAGCCCGGGGGCACCGTGGAAATCGAATTCTTGGAGCACCAGTGCTGTAGCCACGGTGGACAGGCACTCGACAGCAAACTGTGCCGCTCTGCAAGCCAAGGGGATTAAAACCCCGGCCCTGCTGCTGGGCCATGTCAGTTCACTGCTGTTACAATGGAGCCTCTTCATTTCTCTAATGGTAGCTCCCAGGATGGAGAGGAAAAGGAAATACTGAAGCAAAACCCAAGCAAAGAGATAAAGGGGCAGAAAGCGATCTCTCCTTTCTGAGCTGCTCCCTGGGAACCGCGGTTGTGTCTGCGGGTTTCTGGATTTTCCAAAGGCTTTTCTGTTTCATCTTCTCATTTTGTGTTAAATGCTCAGTACATCGAGGCAAATAGGACAAAGCCCAGTGCTGTCAACTGAGTCAAAGATCTTTACTATTTCCTCAGCCCTGATTCAGGTTGAAAACCCACAGAGGAGTAAAAGTGTTGGCACAAACCATGGGTTTTTATAAAGGTGGGATTTTTGAGTCTTGTTTAATTACACCACATTATCGTAGTAAAATGATCTCCACAGAAGTTGCTCATGGCTTGTTTCCATTCTGGTTTCCATCTTTCCTAAGAGGACCATAGAAGGCGGCAGCACCCAGAGGTCATGGCTGCATAATCCAAAACTTAGCGAGGCCTCAGCAGACTGACAGAGGGCACATGCGGCCCAGGTTTGGTAGGGAGATTATTGCCCTGACAAAAAAAAAGAGACATCAGAGCTTGTCCTGAGCCCTGTTATACTCAAAGCAAGAGCAAAATATTCCTGCACGCTGCTTCATAAAGACCAGTTGCACCCTTTAGAGCTGAAATCCAACCTCTCCTTCCCTTGCCTGCTGAAGGGGCCTTATCCTGTACTTGTTTTGTAAGTAAGAGCTTCAGTTAAGTCAGTAGGGATTTTGTCTGAGGATAATGGGCTCAACGAAATACCGAAATGCAATTTCCCTGAGTTGCAGTGTGTTGAAGAAGGAGATTGAGTCGCAAGCAATCCCCTTCCAGCGACAGCCCTCGGCTCCTGCTGTACACCTGGCTGAATCAGTCCAAGTTAGGATGCCATCCTTCTCTTCTGCTGGCATGTAAGATACTTTATAGAAAGCACAGGGGTATTTTCATATGATCCTTCATATGAACCAAATCTGGTATGGTTTGACTTGGTTTGCTGGGTTTTTAAATGTCCTGGTAAAGGGACATTGTTTGCTCCAAACAAAAGCCGTCTGGGTTGGCATTCCCAACATGCGCCTCAGTAAAAGGAGCCAAGCAGCAGCTGAAACACAAGGACCCACTCTCTGCCACCACAGGAAAGGCAAGGTATGGCCAAGCTTAAATTGTGCCGTTACTTGAGGTTCTTCTTCAGGTTGCAGAGGCAATTTTTTTCTCAGTGTTTGCTGCAAATATGTTTAAATTCGCTGTTTTGGAGGCAAGTAGTCAATGCATCTGAAGTGCATACTTGACATATGTTTCTTTTCGCATGCTGTCCTCCATTCGTTTCATGTAGCAGATGCTCAGTTTACCACTTTAAATGTATTCTTATTTACTAGAAATTATTTCAGAAAATAGCTGTTTGGAACTAAACATTTCCAGCCCTTCTTCTGGGTGCTGGGAGCTCCTTTTTGCAGCTGGCCTGTGTGGCTGCATGCAGATGTTGACAGGTTAATTTGCATTTGAAGAGCTGGGTGCAGTGAGCTAAGCAAGGGTTTTTCTTCCCTGTCTCCGAAGGCAGTCACTTAAACACTCCTTGCCAAATTTAGCCCTGATGCTGCTCTTCTTAATGAACTAAAGCAACATCCAAGCGGATTTTGGCCCGTTGTTAGCTGCCCATTTATTCCAGGCTTGAATTAAGCCCTCTGACCACATAAAAGAAAGGATCTTATTCTGAAAATCGAGTGTACAACAGCGAAACACAAGGGCAGCCCTAATTCACAGCGAGGTGGTATGTACAAGCTGGTTTATCTGATTTCCACTATATTGTCCCATTTCCAGGATCTGCAGGTCCAAACCTTCCAGCTGAGGTCTCTGCTTTACCTGGCTGCTGCATACTGCTGGGTTCAGAAATGTTTCAGTAAAATAGAAATCCTACTAGCAGGAAAAAAAGTGCAGCTTACACTGCTTGCTCCCTCTTCCTGGAGACTACACTTTTTGTTGTTGTTGTTGAGTGAGGGTTTTTTTTCCCTTAAAATAAGATTGCATACAGACTTTCAGCACACAGACCCAAATTTTGACTCCAGTCCTTCCCCTTGATAAAGTCACCAATCAGTCTTGACCCACAACCGTGCTGCCAGCCTCTAGAAGCTGCTGCTCCAGGTCTTTCATGTACATAATCCATCCACATTGACTCAACACACCATTTAGCAGAGACCAAAAACCTCCACGCTGTAGCAGGGACAAAATCAAACATTCAGAGAGCTGAGTCTTGTCACCATCAGGGCCCATACACTTCGCTTCCTCTTCATTTTCTTCCCTTCAGATGTTAGAAAACCATCGAGGAAAGCTACATCCAGCAGGTATTAGAGCCCTGAGCTGAACTCGCAGAAACATGGGAAGATGTAATTAAGGTTGTCTCCTTTTTTTCACCTTCATTTCTCCATGTTTCTGTGCTTCCCTGCCCCGTCCCTGCCACAGTCAGCTGTGGGCAGATGCTGGTCTCACTTCTCCCCCATAATCTGGATTTCAGCCATTTTCCAGTTTCCTCGTGCTGGTCTGACACAAGGTACAGCTGTAGCTGAGGTCGCTGCCCACCCCCTGGTCAAGCCTGCCATGGGGATGGGCTTACCCAGCCTTAATGTAAACATTACATTGAACACCAATAACACATTAGACTCTGCATTTTGGAGCATTCATGGCAAAATTCCCGCTGGTCTCGATCAACTATAAACTGATTTATCACCCTGTGCATAAGTGCAGCGTGTGAGACCACTGCCACAGTACACTTTCTTTAAGAAAAGTTTATTCGCCTCCATCATTCGTATCATGCACAAAGCTTTTCTTGTAGGTCTCTCTTTTGCTCTATAAGAACTTAAGCGGGGGATAGGAGCGGGGAATGTTGCTATTAGACATGATTCAGGTACCCATGGCGACATGAGATCACTGCATTGTCACCAACACAAGACGCTTACCTTACACAAGAATAACTAAGAACAGAATTTTTGACCTTCAAGATTTTCTTATCTGTAAACATTATAGCCGGACAGCACTGCAGCCCAACTTGTCAACAAGAAGGAATAAAAGAAAAATAAAACTAATTTAAAACCCCACAGTGGCAGTGGAATAAATTCATACATTTATCATTTCAGAGGTTCCCATTGCTTTTGCCTCTTTTCCTGCAAGGTTTAAATTATTAGGGTTTTTTTTTACATTGTGTTTATTCTCCTAAGAATAGAATACAATTTACAGAAGCTCATATGGATGAAAAAGCATTTTCCTTTTGCACTGTTGATCACACAACGCACACAAGCCTGCACCTTCAGCTTTCCAAAAACCTTGGCTTATAGCGCCAGATAAATTAGTCCAAGATTCTGAAATTTATTTTGAAATCCTTAAGAGAAGAAGAGTTATTATGTGAACTTTCACTGAAGAAATAGCGTGCGGTGTGTGGTGCAAGACTTTGTGTTGCCCAGTTAAAGGGGCAGAGTCTTCACCACACTTATGTGTGCAGCTGGTCCTGCCAGCGCTACAGTTGGAGACTTTTGCATAAGAAAAGACCCTTAAAGTGAAGAAATGCGGGATGAGGATCTAAGCAAAGTGAAGAAATGCAGGATGAGGATCTAAGCTTACCGTAACGGCTGGAAAGACCCTAGCAAAATGAAATTCACTATCTGCTGCTGGAGATCTCCCAGGTTTTAAGCTTCCAAGGCAGAGGGTGATTTTTAAGCAGAATTTTAACTCGCACGAACATGAATTATTTCTAGTGACTTGCTCAGAAATAGCAATTTGGGCCCGACTCGCAATGTACTCGCACAGGGCTGGAGTGGACCCAGACAGCCTGCCCGTGCCTGGGAACACCAAACTTCCTGCACACCCCTGCACCAAACACCCGCCTTGGGCCTGGCGCTGGGGACACGCTGGGGTCCCTTGTCCCTCCCCTGGCACGGGTCAGCAGGGAACTGCTGGAGTTTGGGTCCAGACATCTGGGTAAGGTCATGGCCAGCCAGAGGGAGCTGTAGCTCGTTGCGGATGGAGGTGAACAGCAAAGGGCTGTCCCCCGAGAGCAGGGGAGCAGCGCGCTGCGTGACTCAGAGGTGCGGCTGAGTCACAGCCTCCCGTGGCATCTCCTGTGATGGGAACGGCTTCGACGTAGTAGTCAAGATTGCGCTTGAAGTCACGATCCATATAATTGCGTGCAGGCTCCTCATTTGGTTTACAGGGAGAAAGTGTGTTGTACTTCTCAGAGAAGGAGTCTGTGGTACAGGAAAAAAACAGCTCCCAGAGAGACCGCTGTTAGGGAAAAAACGTATCCAACAAAAACACCTTTAAAGCACAAGGGGATGACAGTACCTCTGCTGGAGAAGACAGAAGATCATTGACTCAGAAGTCAGTGAAGGTGCACCTGGTGTATTGAGTATTCACCCGTTAGCAGGATGCATCAGCTAAGGTCGCCTAAGGCGTGTGGAGCTGTTGCGGAAAAGCACTGAAGTCTCATGAGGATACGGCTCTCATGCTCCAGAGCACTTAGGAGCAGGCCCACAGAGGGGTTTGGGTGTTGCCATGCTGAAAAGAAGTAGAAACTTGGCTTACAAGCCCCAGCGCCCTGGACAATAAATGACCCCAAAGAGCAGAGCCAGGGAGCTGGACCCTAATAGCGTGCAGGCTGGCAGCAGACTCAGATTTCAAACCCAGACACACGTCAGTGCATCTCCTCGCGGATGCTGGCGCTTCCCTCGCAGCACCATCAGCGTTAAATGGCACAGCAAACCCTTACTCCCCAGTAGGTATTTGCTGGTGCATAACTCAGTGAATCCAGTGTCCAGAGCACGAGTGATCCATAGCCACCAAGCAAACTTTCTCAAGAGCTTATTTAGGAGAGAACACCCTAATGCATTGGTAGCGCTGTGTGCAGGAGAGCTGCTGGAGACGGTTGATATTTCGACACAACCAGGTATTTTTAGAGCCATCCTACGGTGCAGGATTTTTACCTTCCATTTCACAGCCCTTGGAGCCTGGCAAACTTTCATTAACATTTGATGCCTTGAAGTCATGCAAGGTCTGAGGGGAAAGGGAGGGGTAGGAGGAGAAAGAAATACACCTTTTTGGAGCGCAGAGTTTGCAGAGTTGCTGTGAAGCTTAGAAAAAGCCTCCAATACCTCCTCTTTGTACTGAGTGCTTTTAAAGTACCCAAACCAGTCAGAGAGCAGAGCTAGAAAACCAAACCATGGCTGTGTGGGAGAGTCATGCTTAGTTAAACGATAAGTTAGCATGTTAAATACCTGGAGTCTCTCTGGCCCTTGGGGAGATTCAAGCACTTTTTAAACCCACCTTAGGATTATGCCTCTTTTCTTCATCCATTATTAGGCAACTTTAATAACATAGGGCTCTTTGACCCATAAATTCCCAAATTATTTGTAAGTCATCACACCTCCATCCTAGGGAGGAGAGCCTGGGCCAGTTAAAGGATTTGCTTCCGGTTCCCACTGCCTGCACTGCCATTTCTGCTCAGCACAAAGTAAGGCTTTTCTGCCCAAATTTATACATGGTGGAAACAGTGCTTCCCTGGCTACAAGGCAGACTTTCAACTGGAAAATAAATTAACAGAAACTCTATTTTTCCCCACAAATAAGCACACATATACACACACACACACACACACACAGCCTCTTTGCACACAACTGAGATTTTTTCATAGGCTGAGGGTGTAGGAAGAAGAGACATATTTTTGTCTCCTTGGCAAAAATACATTGGCAGCATATGACTGAGTTGTAAAGATTGAGTAAGTACCAGAGCGTGGCCCCGTTAAGAGAAGCAGGTTTTGGAAAGCTGCCCTTGGGCTGCCCGCGCCTGTCTGCCAGGACCATTGCAGGGATGCAGCCCTGGGAGGGGGCTTGGTGTGGGGAACCCCAAACCTGGGGAGGAAGAGGAGGTTGTGGTACCTGGAAACAAGGAGCTGTCAGCTCTGTGTCGTGCCACATGAAGCGTCTGAAAGGGAGAGGAGCTGTAAATCTCCTCCTGTGCATGGCAGTGTTCCCAGGTGGTTGCTTGCTTACCGAGCTCTGTACATCTCAGGAGGTCTCGCCAAGGTGGTGACAAACTGGTCCTTTCCTGCTTTCAAAATCTTGGATGAAATACAGTCCCCAGGAGGCTGTTATACAGGGACAGGGGGAAAGATGAAGGACTGGTGAGGGAGGGCAGGGCATGGGGGGCACCAGCCTTTTGTCCAGTCTTCCCACCAAAAGGAAAATCTCTTGGTTTTCTCCTCACAGCTGCAAACCTTCCCAGACACTCCCATACCATCCTAGGGCAGCAAAAAGTAATAAGCACTTCTGGTTACAATGGAAGATGTGCCTGATGCTGATAAGGGCTGGGACTCGCAGATACATTATTTAAATCCAATTCTGACATCCCAGATTGGAGTGCCCAAAGCTCCCACCACCATTATCCTTCCCCAGTGCAGGTAGAGACATTTCATAGTAAAACGCAATTCTGAAATACTGAAAGTAAACTCGGAAATCTCGACAATAAAATATTTATGCATCTGTGCTTTAGTGTATTGTAATTTTGCGTGATACGCTTTGCTTTTCAAGACTGACTAGATTAAGGCACTTCTGATTCATTAAACACATTTTCCAAAATGTTGTTTCTACAAATATTATTGGGCCGTTGTGCTTAGTTGTATTTATTAGCTGGTGTAGCAAGGAAGTTACATCTTCCATAAACCTGAGAGGACCCCGCTTGAATGTGTTGCTCTGAATCTCAGCAGAGAAGAAAACAGTTCTAATGAATAATTAAAGCTTAAAGAGGTCATGCTGCTTTTGCAGTCTCATTTTTATTTGTCACTGCTTAGTTTGCATTAGGAAATAGAAAGTTTCAGGTGCAGGAGCCAAATGAAATCTCTTCTGCATGTGTTCATTTAAACAGATCTATTTGGTAGCCATTTCCATTTTTATGTATTATGCCATTTGTTAACTGCAATAATTTAAATCAATTCTGGGAGTCATAAGTTTCAGGCTTTTAATTTTCCTCAGGCAGCGGCTTTGTGCATGTCCTCGCCTTCTGTCAGCCGTACAAGCTCGGCTTTTCAGCGGCGTGGCACGCACCAAGCCAGGCAGGGCTGTGGATGCAGGCAGGGCTGTGAATGCAGGCAGGGCTGTGGATGCAGGCAGGGCTGTGGATGCAGGCAGGGCTGTGAATGCAGGCAGGGCTGTGGATGAAGGCAGGGCTGTGGATGCAGGCAGGGCTGTGAATGCAGGCAGGGCTGTGGGTGCAGGCAGGGCTGTGGGTGCAGGCAGGGCTGTGGGTGCAGGCAGGGCTGTGGGTGCAGGCAGGGCTGTGGGTGCAGGCAGGGCTGTGGGTGCAGGCAGGGCTGTGGGTGCAGGCAGGGCTGTGGGTGCAGGCAGGGCTGTGGGTGCAGGCAGGGCTGTGGGTGCAGGCAGGGGTGGGTGGAGGCTGGGCTGGGGCTGGAGGCAGGGCTGTGGATGCAGGCAGGGCTGTGAATGCAGGCAGGGCTGTGGATGAAGGCAGGGCTGTGGATGCAGGCAGGGCTGCTCGGGGAGGACCCTGGTCGCCATCTGGTCCCCGTCTCCGCAGGCACCACTGCTCTGCCAAGCTCCTGCTCTCCTCCTAGGCCTTCTCCTTGCCTCCGGCCACCCACTGCCCATCCTTCCCGTCTCCTCCTCCTCCTCCTCAGCTCTCTCTCCCTCCCGCTTTCTTCCAAGCTTCCTTTCCTCCTCCCCTGCGAACCACCTCCTGCTTCCTTCCACTCTGCCCCGAAGTGCTCCTCTTCCTCCTCCTTTTTTACATCACTCTCTGTCTTCCTCCCCCAGGCCCTTCTTCCTCCAGAGCTGCTCATCGTTTTCCTCCCCCTCGCACAGCACGTACCCTCCATGAGGGGTTATGGGTTGCACGTACTGCTGGGCATCAGGAATAACCATATCTGTAATAAACTGAAGTCCTTCATATTTCCTTGATATTTTCTTCCAGGGTATACTACTGTTGCAAAGTATTTTTGCTCCTTCTATTTTCTCACCCTGCAACCTAGTCTTTCTGTCATTTGTTCCCAAGGTTAGCCATTAGCTCTGACTATTCAACTAGACAAAGCGGTCTCTTGGATGCACCGCACTAATCTCTCCCAGTGCAGCGTCTTTCCCACTAGTACATCACACAGACGATTTTAGAAACCTTTGCCTTGCATTTCCCAAATCCAGCCATCAGCAGGCTTTGGCAGTTAGACCCCTTGCTCCTAACCTTTAGATTCCCTGTTGTCATCTGCCTTGTTTCAGTCCCGCATCACTGATTGTGCATGATCAATCTCTAGAGGTTCAGCTTCTATGTATAACTCAACAAGCTGGCATAGAAATGAGGAAGACATGCTCCAAAACGAATGCAGATCCAACTCAAGGTCACCACATTATGAAGACAGACAGATTGCAAGCACTCACTGCATTTAAGACGGTTTATGGAGTGAAATTTCCCTATTGCTTCTCAAATACCCAGCTATTTTTCTAAATGCCATCATCTTATGATGAACCACCATGAACTGATGAGACATGGTATCATTACAAGATTGTAGGAGTGTCCAAATGTCCTGCATATTCCCAATTAGTTAACTAGTGAGCTCCTATATCACTACTTTCCAGTGTAACCCTTGCTTTTTTTTTTTTCCGTTAAAAAACCCTTTTGTGGTACATGAATGAGCCAAAAGGAGGTTTGTAAAGAGCTCAGTTCTAGATGTCAGGTTATAGACGTTCCCTGCTATTAGAGCAGACAATAAATCATTTTATGCAGAGAGGTAATTATGTGATGCCATGTAAGCTTCTGCTACACCGAGAGATCTCACAAGGAGCATCAATTATATGAACCATTTTTCTACTGAGTATATCTGGAGGGTTTTTCCGTTACAGAAGACATTGGTTGCCTCCTGTGCATGTTACCCCAGACATCCCCAAGGTTTACATGGGTCCTCATTCTGGAGGGCTGCTTCTTAACTTCTAGGCTGCTCCGTGACAACTGCAAACCTTGGCTGTTGCGAAATGAGGATGTTTTGGGAACCTGAAAAACTGGCAGTTTAAGAGGGTCTAAAAGTAAACATTAAGAACGAGAAGGCGACAGCTCAAGGCTGCGCATGTACAAAAGTTGGAGTGGCAGAAGATACAGGGGACAAAGCGTCGCACATTGTACTGGGTATGTCTCATCTAGTTCAAGAACAGTCTTCATTCCCCAGACGTGACCATGACTGTGTCTCAAATTATAAACTCAGTGGGGACCTTAAACAGACCTGAATGTCCATTTCCTTAAATTTCCTCCCCCAGGTAGCGACGAGCCATGATAAAGGCTTTATAGACGTGCTGTGACCGAAAGAGGTGAAACCATCAAGCCTTGGTTGATCACCACGTTAATGAGGGAGAACTGATGACTTACTGAAGTAAGGGAAACCAGATGGATAAAAACCAAACTATCCCTTAAGGGAAACTTGATTCCAATTGTGCCAACACAGGAAAAATGCGCAGTTTGACGATGTGAAAATAAACACGATTTGTCATTTTGCAGCATATGAACGCTTCATCAGGCAAAATGACTATCTGTTCTCCAAATTGCACCCGGTAAAATTTGGCATTTCAGCCCTCTCATAATGATTGATGAACTGGCAGCAATCTGCCTGAATGCGCAGTCTTTGTACTGGTAAATGTATGTCAGGGTCAAGAATATTTGGGGGAAAAAAGTAGATTTTCATCCAAATAAAGATATATCTGAATCTTAGCTTGGATCCAGGCCACCAGAGCTTATTTCCCACTGCTCTCTGAGGTGTTGGAGCTGTGATGGCCACTGTGTAGTTACAGTTGTGAGTAACGAGTCTCTGACATGTTGTGCCAAAAGCACTGCTGGTTACTAAAGTGCCTCTTTAAATCAAGGCACTTTGGACCAGAATGTAAGTAAGAGGCTAGAAAACTCATCAGAGAATGGCTTTCAGTTTGAAGCTGTGATGGGTGAAGGTGCTCACCTAAGAAGCCAACACCAACTCCTTCCGTGTTAGACCAATTTTAGGTAACGTAGAAAAGCCAACTGCAAAACTCTAATGGAGGTTTCCATCCAAGCTCCAAATTCATTTTAAAAGGGAGAGAACGATTATGTCAGCCACCCAGAAACAGCTTTGGCGAAGCAGTAGTGGAGCAAAGTATGGAAATGAGTGGTGAGACAAACTTCTGGGCTGCCAGGATAAAGGACTGCGGCATGAGATACAGGACGAGCCGAGGTGTGAAGGCAGAACACAGCGAGTGTGGGCCGTGGTGGTAGATAGAAAAGCAGACGCAGAAAAAGTGAGTTAACAACCCCATGACAACCAGAAATGTTGACAGTCTCCTGGGCCTGAGCCAGGCATGGGAACGCTCGCCGTGGCAGGGCTAATTTAGCTCTGACTTGAAAAAGTTCCTCAAGCAGCATCACCAACTTTGCCCCCCCAAAAAATTGCATCGTAGCTAGGTTGAGGGATTGCCCGTATTTCCCTGCACAGAGGATTTAAAAAATGCAAACTGAACATCAAGGCTGGAACTACGTCAGTGTTTCTTCCTAGAAAACACAGAGTCATTTCCTCAATAAGCTCCATAAAAAGGAACAATAAAAAAGACTAGAATAAGCCACAGAACTCCCTGAATTTTCCCCCACTTTACCGTCCAAGAAGCAGCAAAAGAGGACAGGGAGCAAATTGCAGATGGTAGTGGGAAGACCATCAGCGATGCACAGAGGGTCTGCTGGGGATGGATGGAATAACCCAGCACGGTGTTTTACCTCCTGTTTGGCTAAGAAAAGACAGCCAGGAG
The DNA here is from genome assembly GCF_000695765.1 of Mesitornis unicolor. Classification (NCBI taxonomy): domain Eukaryota; kingdom Metazoa; phylum Chordata; class Aves; order Mesitornithiformes; family Mesitornithidae; genus Mesitornis; species Mesitornis unicolor. The sequence continues at coordinate 40,961 of NW_010177137.1, read as the reverse complement.
AGGAATAGGAACATTGCTGAAATACCTCAGTCATGACTTCTGTGTCCGAATTTCTGGTTTATGAGAGGAACACTCGAGAAAATGGAAATTAAGTTGTTCAAAACATGTAACATACAATCAACTCATCTACTTTGCCACTGTCCTACATTTCCCTGATACTATTGGTATTCACTGTGGTAGCACAAGGACACTCAGTACTTTTGGCAGCAGCTTTGTAATGACTGAAGAGAATTCAAAGGACAGGAGCCAGACACTGTGATGTGTTTTATTAGCTCCCAGATGTGCAGGTGAGGTGAATCTTTGGGAAATGAGTTTCGCTGCCATGGATTTTCTAACATCATTCAAGGTCTCAAACAAAATCTTATAATGCAACAAAAGGCTGTCATATAATTTTAAAGTAATCTTTGGCAAAGCATCTTTTCTGCATCTGTTCATTTCTTACACAGAAGTACAGTGCAGAACATCTTTGTTGGTATTTGCCCAGCTGAAAACAGGAGGTTGGCTGCTGAGCCTGTGTATACCTGCATGAATTTAAACCTACTGAGCCTCTGTAGGCACTTCCCTGGATGCTTTCTGGTGTAGGTGGTCCAGAATCTGGAGATGCTTTACCAGGCTGTACCCAATAGCCTTCAGATGTTACGTCCTAGATTTCAGCATGCCAAAATAACATTGCCCTCATGCCAGAACTAGGAGCCGCTACTCAACAGCAGACTTCTTCGCGACCTAAGTGAGATACGTGTTCTCCTGTGTGGCTGACTTCTTTGGGCAATGGTGAGCAACCGTGTCTGGAGGAGATCCACTAGGACACTGCAGTTGGGCCATGGGAAACTCAAGAGCGTTGGAAGAGAAGAGGGTGGGCTGTGACATGAAGGTAAAGCTGCCCAAGCAGGAACCTCACCGGTCGCTATTTATGGCTGTGAATTTGGCACTCATGTCAGTGGAGATGGCTCTTCTGCAATGTGGAGCATGAGCTCCACTACATTTTGAGACCACTGTAGAGAAAAAAAAGCAATGAAAGGAATAGGGCAACACAGCCTTCCTTCTGTGGGGATATGGTCATAGGAGAAGCTGTGAGCCGCCTCTGCCTCCCATGGAGGGGCTTTAGATGGGCTTTGTAAAGAAGCACAAACAGAAAAGGGCAACCAGATCAGACGCTGCCACAGTGCAGACAAGTCAGTGAAAGCAGATTATGATCTTCTACAGTAAATACTTGAAAGTGGTGGTATAAGGCAGTTTCTCATAGAAAGTGTATGATAAATACAGGGGGGGAGCATTAGCTACTATAGGCAGGTAAGAGAAGAAGTGGGGTGAGGTGAGTGGTGAGACTGAGCATATCAAATGATAAATGTCAAATTTAACAGATAAACCAAGACCTGTTCCTAGAGAAAACGAGCTTTTGCCAGACTGGAGGGGAATGGTGAGCACTAAGAATAAAGGCCAGGGTGAGAGCGGAGTGCGGGCTCCTGCCAACGTCGGCTCATTTGCAAGTGCGTGGGCAGAAGCAGCTGCAAGCTGCTCGGTGCGCGTCTCCTCCAGCGCCGCCACCGCCAGGGCAGTCCAAGGTGTTAAATACACCAGGAAGGTGTTTTGCACTTAAAAACGTTAAAATCGAGCAAGATGGAACAAGCAGCAAAAGCCACTGGTGTTTATTCACGTGGCACCGAGGGGATGGATGGAAAGTGCTGAGCAGCGGAGGGTCTGTAGGCAGAGGTGGGGGAGGACTGGAAAAGGGGGAAATTCATGTCACAGCAGCGGATAAGAAAATAAGAGACTTGAGGAGTTTTGCTTTGCCCACCAGACAATTGAGAATAGATCAAAAGAAGAACCCAAAGGGTTTGTTAGAGCTGACAGCTCCTGAGGAAGAAAGTGGGGCAAATTTCATACATTTTAACATTTTAAAATCGTTTTCTTTTTGCCCAGGAAGTAGAGGGGGAGCAAAAAAGGGAGAAGACCAGATTCTGATATCACTGTTACTGCGTGAAACCGATTTGATTCTCTTGCACTGAGATCAAAATCTGACCCCTAAGTAGGCAGCTCGGCTCCCTGCAAGGAGAAACAAGTGAGTTCTGAGTTGTGGGATGAAAGACAGAGGAAGAAGGAAAGGACTTTTATGAGGAAAAACAGCAACTATTGTTTCACTGTCTCAACACCTGTAGAGAAACATTGTTAAGATTCAGGGTAATTTCCTTTTAAAGACTCAGCGGAGCTGAATTTGCTTTAGCCTGGCCATGACAGCTCATGATGCTCAGCTGGCTCACGGTACCGTGCTAGCCCACAGTTATGGGAATGGACTTCTCATCTTTGTAGATCCTAAGCATTTTCTGAAAACAAGGCCTACCCTGTCAAAAATGTGACAGTAACCCCAGGTACTAGCAGCGTTCTTCCTCAAATTCACCTTCAGGATGAAACCAAAATACAAACTGTCATGTGGACAAATATTCCCCGGACTGGCAGGGCTCAGGGGGTGTCAGACAGCATCTGTCTCAAAAACAACCTATGCTTTGAAGTTTCCAGCTTTGCGAGGCTCTCACAACTGCCAAACTTTTCTCAGAGGCAGACACCCAATAAATGTGTATTTAACCTCCCAAGGCTTCTTTCTCTGCTGGCTCCATCCTCTGTGGTGAGGAAGGCGGCATTACAGCAGCCTTGTGGGGTAGCAAATTCACATGGGGTGTGTTTGACACACAACCTGCATCAATACTTCATGATTTCTTTTACAATGACAGCATTAAACATCCTCTGGCAGAGGCTCCCAGGATCAGTGCTCATTCGAGTAACTTAAGGACAGGCCTGTGAAATTCTCAGCAAACAGCAAGTCAAATAATCGAACTCGGGATGATTTAACATGGAAAGTGACAAGTTACAGAAAAATACCTAATGCTGGTCCTTGTGGCCTGAGTAGGGAGCTTAGGACCATAATAGTCCTTGTTTGACCATCAGCACCACAAAACAGGTTTTGAAAGGCAAAGGCGGTGCAGCCCCGATCCCTCTTTTCAAGGGTTATTTTATGCTGAGAGGCATGAAGAGAAAAGAAAGTTAACTCGGCAGCTGCATTCGCCGTTATGTGTCAATCCAGGGAGACAGGGGAGTTGTACTGGTGGAAATCAAAGAAATGAACACAGCGCACTGATAGACTCCACGCTACAAATTTTGTGGAGAGGAACATTTTTTGGCATGTCTGATCTCCTTTGCTCACTAGTGCTCAAATCACGCTGCAAAGGATTTCAGAACTTGTCAGCAGAGAAATCTTCCCGAGGAAAAAATAAATATAAAAACTGTTTCTCTTCTGCCCTGGCAGAGTCGAGCGCTGCCCCACTCCCACTCACTATAAATAGAGGTTTTCTCTGCTGTTGTCCAAGGGAAATGCAAAGCTGTGCCATTAAGGAAGCCCAGTCCCACACGGCGTGCTCTGATGGACACTGCTCAGGCAGCTGCTGGTACAACAGCCCTGCTCTGCAGCTCATGCTTTGCTTGTTGTCTGTGATATTATCTGTCAGTCAGCCTTCTCCGTGCTGATACATGCAGAAAACTTGTCATTTAAATGTTCAGGTATTGAAGTGTTGCGGTAAGTCAGCCAATGGTTGGCTCTGGGACTGAAGCAAAGCATTTAATCACAGAATAGATGCAACAAGCAGAACCACCAGGCCAGATTTCCCATGGTTCCTTACTAATTGCCTTATTTTTAATATCCAGTCAGCTCCTTGCAGCTTGTATTCCCTGTCTGGAAGCACTTGCTGTCAAATGATCTTGAAAATAATTTCCTTCCACGTCTTCAAACCGCCCCAGAAGACCCACATTTGCCAGAAAGAAATCAGCTGGTGAGTGGGATTTTCGGCTGGACAATTACAGGGTGTATTTACCTGCCCGCAGGTAATCGCTGTAGCCATGCAGCCACTTCTGCGGCTGACATTCATAGCACTCATTCCACCAGTACAACCCTCCCAGGAGAAAAACCCTGCTTAACTCTATTAATAGTGTGCACGTGTGCACGCTGAGTATCCATAGCTGCTCACGAGCTACAAGAATGTGGAGGAGAGTTTGATCCAGGGAGGTTGCAAATCTCTGGTGTCCCATGAGAAAGCAAGAAAAACTTCTCGACCAAGTCCCCAAACCAATGTTTTACTGCAGAGTCTCACCAACAAGGGTGGTTGAGAGGGTTGGTAGATTAAATAGTTAAGTAATAGCTCTGCAGAAGCTGTTGATGGAGAAGGAGGCAGCAGCTCAACCCAAATATCCTCATGTGTCTCCCACTGCTATCAGATATCGCCTCCCGTAAGTTCGTGCTCAGAGCAAGGAGACGAAAATTGCTATTGACAGGAGTACCCCGCAGACAAGGTCCTCTGCTGCAAAGCTGCTAGCGTCTTGCATGGTGGAAACCTATTTTAAATGACAACGGAACACTAATGTTATGGAAAGATCTCGTTGTATGTAGTTTTCAGGATTAGGGAGGAGCAGAAAACAAATCTTGTCAGACATTAAAGTGCTCTCTCTTCCAGTGCTGGTTTGTGCAAACACTTCCAGGGCATCGGGAATGTTGTCTTGGTAAATACTGACCATGGGAAACGGCTGTTTCAAAGACATGGCTGATGGTATGGCCAACAACAACGTGACTGTGTAATGCATGGCCACAACCAAAGTGAATAAGCATTTGCATCCTACAGCATTAACCATCACTCTCGGTCATCAAAAATAAAACCCCAGGGAACAATTCTGCAATGGTACAGGCAGGATTATTAAAGGATTATTTGAGAAAGAGCAAGGAGAAGGTAAGTAAGTCATCAGGATTTGGGATCACTACTTTGTTTTACTTTGAAAACTTTTATGTACTTTGAGATCTCAAACCCCCAAACAAAGCTTGATCTTCACTTAGGCACTGCAGTTCCCTCCCTTATCACATTATCAGAGTACATCACACTCTAATTATAGTTATCTGAACACTTAGTGAGATGGGGAAGTGCTAACCTTGTAGGAGAAGCCCTTGAACACAGAGTAAAGCCGAGTCAGAAACAGTTTGTAGTTCTTAAATGCCAACTAAGTATGCTGCAACCGATGGAAAATGAATTTTCTTACACCATCAGCAACACTTCAGAAAATTTGCCTCTTCATTATCATTAACCCAGATCCTGAAGTCCTGCCTCAAAAATCAGAACAAACTTATCATTATGAGGAAAAAATGCATTATAATATTTGTATTTCTAAAAGCATCATTTAAAACATATCAGTAATCATTCAAAGAAAGGAGTAATACTTACAGCATCTCAGTGGGACGCTACATCTTACTCTCAAGAGGTATCCAGAAGTGCTTCTCAATATTTTAGTATCTGTTAGGCAGTGATCGCAGTTTATTTATCTCTCTCTAGTGGGTACAGCAGTAGCAGTTAAATATTCCATCTTCCTCTCCAAAGGATTTAAGGGACTGTATCCCCATACTCAAGCAAAGCAGAAAATCTCTCTTCCACATCACATCATGGTATGGGAAATATCTCCTGAGCTGGACCAGGGGCCATGTTTGTTCACACATTTCTTTGAGGCATCCTCTGTGAAGCCTTTGAGAAGCGTTTCCAGGAGTCCAGACCTTGTGCAGATGCTGCGAAATGATTGTTACCCAATTTAACTGAGGCATTTCCTTTTCTGCCGCCTCTTCTGTTTCATGACTTTTATTCTTTTGCATTGCTTTACGTGCCAGGCCATGGAGCCAGGTATTTCACCAAATCTCAGTTTTGATCTGTTTTTTATTTTTTGTGTTTTAAGTACAAGTCAGACACTTCTGTTGTGCTTTTAAAGCTGGCCACTGCCTCAATAGCTTCCGCTAAGTTAGTTTTAATTTTTCCCAAATCTGAGTTTCAGAGTCCATCATTATGAACAAAAGGTATTATTACATTTCCTAGCAAAACCTTGTTTCTGTTACTTTGTGGGTTAAAAGAGCCATCAATACCCTACAGATTACCAGAGTTCTTGATAGCAACTTCAAGCCTCACTGAGGGTTTAATAAGCTTCTGCTGAGTTATACGACACCTATTAAGTTCATGGAAAAAATTTATCCAGTCTGCTGCAGTTATTAGCTATCAGATACCATAGACACTAGAGAGGACCCTGAACCAGTATCTATGATCTGAACTACAGTAAAAAGTATTGAGAAGGATATTTTGGATCCCAGGCTTTGATACAGGTCCAAATTTCACAGTCATTTGCTATTTCTATAAAAAGTTGGCCAAAATGACCAATCTCAGTATTCCTAAAAACTAGAAATAGAAAGGGACTCTCAAGCTCATCTAAAATTTTCTGTCTGGGGCTAATTATCCTCTATTTTCACCTCTACTATTCTTGCTAATACTCTTTCCTGTGAAGGCACCATATATGGTCTTCAACCATAGAAGAGGAAAAGCCCAGATACTGCTAATACCAACTCTGTGAACATGCGAGTTCACAGAGCAACCTTTGGTGGACACAGCTCTCTCCTTCTTGCATTTGCTGTTTGCACATAAGTTGTGGGAGCTCAGTTACCAACCAGCTACCCTAAAGGTTATTGGAGAAGTACGCACAGATTGAGAGATGGCCGCACCTATACACACACAAGCACAGAGTCACTGAAAGCCTATTTCCATAGAAAATTAGGGTGAAAGATTTTTATTTTTTTCCTAATGAATAGAAGAGCATAAAAATCATACTCTGAATGTATTTCCTCTAAATTGGCATGCCATAATGAAGAAACTCAACGAAATGACCATCCAGTCTCAGAGGCCCTGTTATGCTGGGAGTGCTATAGTTTCATTGTGTGAACTGCCGTCAAAATAAGCACTGGGATCTTTAAAAATCTGAATTTTGGATTGCCTTGCTGAAGAGCAAGGCAATCAGGAGCAACAAACCGACTGATGGAAGACAGAGGGATGCATGGGCAAACACACTTAGCAGGAGCGGTCCCAGCTGAAGGGCTCTCGCCTGGCTGGCAGACAGGACACGTGTGTCACTCCCAGATGTGACTGGAGCCACTTACTTCTTGTTCGCAGCCTTTGAAGTGCCGTGCAGAGAAAGCCTGAGCTGTTACCACAATTAGGGTGGATACATCATTTACTGGAAGGAATTAAATGCACTGTAGTAGCAAACCTGCAGTTGACAATCACAGGGTGCAATTGAAATCCGCCGGATTAGTAATTCTTTTAAGATCTTTGTAATCATTGGTAATAGGTAGTGAAATAAATCCACATTTATATCCTACAGGCTGCAGCTGTGCTTCTGTTAAAGTAGCATTAACTGATGGGTTTTAAATCCTTCTGCCAGCTCGAGCTGTAAGCACCGCAGCTCCTGTGCAGAGGATAACTCATCCTGGGTGATGGATGTTCCTGAGCACGAAAGCACTGGTTAATGAATAATGAAAGCACCGAGGCAGAATCCCACCTCAGGGCTTTGCTCCTGCAGCAGCTCCCTGGGGAGAAGTCCCCACACAGCTTGCTCTGCCTCAGCGGCCTCAGCTAAGGCTGGATGAGGCCAGGGATAACCATGGTAGAAATATAACACGAAATATTAATATAAAGCTTTACCTGGATGGACAAAGTGCTGAATCTCATCTTGTTCAGTGGAGCGAGGGGTTCATCCGGCCAACTCTGGCCTTGTTCCTTCAGGTATTGGGAGTGCACACTCGCGCCCTGACTGACTGCACAGGCTCCTGGTTAACTAAACAAATACACCACTAAAAGCTGAACCAACCTTGAGGGGGACATAGAGGTTTAAACCGCAGCAGGAAGAGATTTATGGATTTGTTTTCCAAGCCTGGAGAGTAATTGAAGAGGCCTCAGACAGTTCAGCGTTTACCAGGCCTGATAAGGGAAGCCAGGCCTTCTCTGGGGACGAGACAGGAGGTGATGGGCGCTAGGTTGTCACTCAGACACAGAGTGGGGACCCGGAGTGACAGCCACTCTAGGAACAAAAAAGCAGCTTTGCAAAGCTGGTACGCTTGTCAGATAAGCACGATGCTGATAAAGTAAAGCACAGAGAGATTAAAAAAACTCACGAGGACGACATTAGCGGCAGACTGAATAAAAGAGCCCAGGAATCCTGGCTTTCCCTTCCTTCAGCTAGGCTTCAGCCCAGTCTGCCCAAAATTCATTACTTTAGAGATGGTTTCTTGATGGCATTAAAAAAAAAATCAGTGACCAACCCCACAGCAGAATAATTTACTTCTATAGCCTGGGAGGAAAAGGAAATAAAGCAGAGCTGGCAGAGGCACATTTACCTGGTTCTGTCCCTCATGTGTTATGTTTGCTTTTCATTTAGGAATCTACAAAGGACATTGCTTCCGAATCAACCACTTCCCTGAAGACAACGACTATGACCACGACAGCTCAGAATACCTTCTCCGTAAGTGAAAAGTCATATCTAATATACAAGATTCATGGCCAGAGGGACTTCCCTGGGTTTCTCTTTTGTAGAGTGCAACCCAAGACTTATTCACTGCGAGAGACTGGCCCAAACTGGGCAGCACAGAGCAGTGGTGATATATGTCCAGTTCATGCTGCAGCTGACACAACCATGGCCCTTGAGGACCCCTATTTCGAGGGTTTCCTTCAGCCAAGGAAGCGCTCACAATTGTGGTGCCCATTCTCTAAACATTATATGGAAAAGTGAAAACTACAGCTATCATTCCCAGATTGGCCAGGGTATTTTACAGAGGGAGTGTTTGGCTGCTTAGTGAATCAAACCAGGTTTGAATAGTGGGTTCCAGCCCATTAGGGAGCTTTTCCTAATGCTTAAACCCAACCCTTATGCAAGCCTCATCCTTTGCAGCTGCAAAGCCACCTCCCCCTGCAGTGAAATTACTGCATTGTGGGAAGGAAGCTGAAGTTTCTGCAGCTAACAGCAAAATTTCAGTGTGAACACGGGCTATGGCTTCCCTGCGTGGACAGCCAGACATTGCTGCTCTGTGATGGTGTGAAATCCCACGCAGGAGGAATTTCATCCACCAATCTGGTGCTTGAAATAAGGCCGATATTGTTTTATCTTCTCCGGATAAGCTCAGCTGATAGGAAGTCTTGGAAGCCAAGTGTGAAATGTTATGAATCCTGTAAAGTCTGAGTTAGGTTTTCCCTTCCCTAGAAGATGCGCTGCCAAGTTGTTCCTCCTGAACTAGAGAGCTGCCCAGCTGAGCTGAGAGCAGTGCCCTTTACCAGAGAGAGGAACTGCAGTTTACGAGGTGTTGGGAAAGCTTCAGGGAGCAATGAATGATGCTGGATACACCCAGCAAGGCAAAACACTCCTCAATTACACTGCCGTTAATTACCTGAAACACCACTTAGAGAACCACTCTGCCCTTCTGCTTACCCGTGGGAAACAACTTCTGGTTGCTAAGACATGAAGAAAAAATAAAAATCTCCAAAATGTACACTTTAGCGGAAAACACAGACTTTTTTCCATCTTTACTCTTGTCAATGTAGATCAGTCACAGCGCCTGGGAGTTGCGATTTCAGTGCGCAGGCGAAGGCAGATGGGCAGAGTACATTTCTCTTTCATACAAAGCTTTGGAACTGATGTTAAATTGATGCCAAGTCAGCTTTAGGAAAGAAACATCATTAGCAAAAGGACTGTAAAGGAAAGAAGAATTAAGTAGCACCTTGGTAAAAGTGTGTTATGCCTTTGTTATTGGGGGAAAAGATAGAATGGGGAAAAACAGTCTACAGCTCCTCAGTAAACATGAGATTGGTAAATTGTTTGTAAGTGCACTTGTGACGGGTGTTCCTGAGCTGTTTTCCAAAGTGACTCAGTGCAGACCTTAAAAACAAGTTGGCCCAGCCCTTAATGTCTTCTGCAAAATCAGGCTTCAGCTGCTCCCCCCAGGACTCCTCTGCTTTACCTTTTGCAAGAAAAACCACAGCTCCACTTAAAATGCATGCGGTTGATTTAGAGATTACTGACCGGTTACGTATCTAAATCCAGACGAGGTGAGCTCATCCATATGTGTAATAGGGACCAAATCATTGTCTAAGACAAGAGGATATTTGCATCCTGTTTCAAAGGAGACGTGACACCATCCGTCCTGTTTTTGCCTTCTGCAAGACCTTTGCAATCTGCCGTCTCCGTACCATCCACCACATCTTTTAGCCATTTCTTGCCACATTTTCTCAGAGGGCCATGCTGGGGATAATTCTTATTTTCCTGTCTGGCTCAGATGAAGGCCCCAGTGCTGTGTGCACCTTGTGCTCCTGGCAGAGATACGTGAGGGGTCTCAGTCTGCTCCACGGGAACTGATCTAATACAGGCTTCCAATAAACCTAAACTTCATGGTAACAGCAGAATTGAGCCCTGGTTCAAAACTCTATTGAGATCAGTGAAAAAATTACTGATTTTAGGAGACTTTAGTCCAGGGTGGTGGTAGGAGCAGGAGACTGGAGTTTGCCCTTTGGCATTCAGGCTGCTCCCTGCAAAACCAAGTGCACAACAGCCTTGGGGACAACTTCCACGTGCAAAGGAGCTCAGGCAAGACCCCTCCTATTCAACCTTCCCCGTGACAACACACAACAACCTAAAAAATCCCTAAATTTGTTTTAAAAAAAATCCCCTTCACGTGTCTGTGCAGAGCCTCAGCAAATGGCAGAAAGCCCATGCAGCCCCTGGGGCTGCCACCTGCATCACCCAACCGCACACGCGTGTGCGCCGGCTCCCTCCTCTCCTGCATTTCTGCAAGTGTGCAGAAACAGAGCTTTGCTCCCATCCAGCACTGCACGAAGCACACGCACCTCTCGGGTTGCAGAAAAAGGGATTTTGGCCTTTCAGAGGGGAATAAAAGCATAGGCAGAGTACGGGGCTCGTGGCCCCGTGGGGAGGAGCACAGTGCACTGCAGCGCTCCACCGAAGGAGGTGTCACAACGCATCGCGGTGCAGAGCAGCCGATGCAAACAGACAGGACGGTAAACAAGGGGGAAAAAAAATGGGAAAAAAAAAAGCAGGGGAGAAAGCAAAAACCAGATTGCCTTAATGTTTTTTGATGTGCTGTCATTTTATTGCGAGTATTGGGAGCTATATGTAAATTCTACATGGTACCTATGAGCTTCCTTTTAAATTTCATAGTTAAAAGTACACATTGTAGGAAAAAATATACTGGGGGGTTTTACAGGACGAGAACGCTGTGTGTTTTGTTTCTCTTCACATTAATTACCTACTATAGAAAAATTATCTCTGGAGATTATTGCTACAAGTAGAACAACTCACCCCCTATATTTGGCATGTCTGGCGACTTCCTTCTGATGATACCACTGAAGCGTTTTAGGAAAGCTCTTTGATTTAATTGAAATCATTATAAACAGCATGAACATAAAACAGAGGAAACAACCACCAGGAAGGGTGGGCCACAGTGGATTTTAAGCCCGTGCTGCCTTTTGCCAGGACACTGCCAGCCTGGGATGTGGGGCACTTTCAACATCCAGCAGCACAGAGCCTGACGTTGAATCTTTTTCTAATAATTTACTTGAAAAACTGACTCAAAAGTCAAAGCTTTATACCACACACACGGGGATACACCCAGGACAACAGAGTGGGCTCTCAGCACTCAACAGGCTTTGATTAGGGACCTTACACCCTCGTTACTTGGATTTGCCAATTATTACAAGATGCTGTCGGAATAGTAATGCGTCTGACTGAATTGGGTTTAGATCCGGTTAGAAAATGCCCTGTCTGTGAGGGAAACGTGCAGTGACATCACCAGTTCTGGTAGGAAAAGGACTTTTCTCACTGTTGCAGATCAATACAGGCATAAGCTTCCCGGGCAGGGGCTGTCTTTTTTTGTTCCATATTTGCACCATCCTAACGAGGGCTGGGGCTCCTGGGGCTTTGCAGTGCGCACAAAAGCGATGCTGTTATTAAATGCCCGGTCCTGTCCCTCCCACAGTCAGTGGGAGTTGTGCCACCAGTTGCCAGGGGAGCCGTTAGGAAGCGATTCACTAAATTGGGAACACCACAGCCATCAAAAGTGAAATGAGAAAGCATCAGCTGTAACATCTGGCCGTTTCTCCTTGGGAAACGGGCACTGCTCGCTGTGCGTGTCAGCTGGGAAGATGGCACCCGGGAGAGGCCGCATCGCTGATGGCACCGCATCGTCAGCGGCTCAGTCCAGATGGCGAGGGGGTTCTCCTCCCCATGCATCCAGCCCTGGGGGTCCCCGTGCCCTCCCGCTGTGCTGTGGGGTTTCCACTCCTCCATGACAGCAGCCTCTGACCCCCACCCAAATTGGGCATCCCCACAGCCCAGCACCCTCTCACCCTGCCAGGACTCCCCTCCTCTTTTCCATGGCCTCCAGCTTCGGGCCAGTCCCATTTCCCACATATTCAGCACCTTTTCTCTCCTTCTTTAACAAAATCCTCTCTCTTTAACAATATAACTTGATTCCTCGCTCTGCCTTTCAGGAACACCTACGAGGTTTTACCTGTTTGGTTTTTACAATACAGACTTCCTCTTTCTTGTGCATGTTTGTTTTTTCTCAGCCCTTTTTGTTCCCCCCCGCTGTCGCTTCCCTTTCGATTGCTGCTGCTTAGTCTTGTAGTGACCCGACTTTGAAAGCTGGCTTGAAGTGGCGTTTTAACTTCTTTTTTTCAGAGATTTTGCAGCCCATGCTGGTGAAGGGACTGAAGCATACAGAATTTTAGATGACTGTACTTAGCTGTCAGGAAACTAAACACAAACATCTAAGGCACACTTGTTAAAATCTCTTCCTTAGAAATCTGAAAGGTTTCCATGTCCTTAATATTCAGCAAGAGAAAAAGGGGTTATTAGCTGTGCTGGCTGGCAGCGCGAATGCTGCAGACTTCAAGAGCTGCGATTTGCTCACCTTGAGCGTGTATTGAGGACCAGATCTGTCTGCTCGAGCCATCCCCAGGCACTGCAGGGTTCATAGCCAGCTCATGCATTTTTCACTGCTGTCCGGTCTTACCTCATGCTTTGCCAGAAATGTTCTGTACATGGTGCCATCAGGTAATGGTGATCACACTGGACTTTTAGGATAAAGCACAAAAGATTTAAGCTACTCAGTTAGGAGTGTCTGTGCCACATTGGCCACCTACCCATGGCCGTGGCTCGCAAAAAACATGCCCAGAAATGCAGAATCGGGGATGATTCCAGTGGAAGCCAGGGGTCTGGAGACTTTGTGATCTCCACACTAGCACATGAGGAGGCATCTGAAATGGTTGCTCAATATTTTGGTTTTCTACCTCTCCCTTCTAGGCATCGTCCGTGCCTCCAGCGTGTTCCCCATCCTAAGCACAATATTGCTGTTGCTGGGAGGACTCTGTGTCGGAGCAGGAAGGATTTACAACAGCAAAAACAACATTATTCTCAGCGCCGGGATTCTCTTTGTTGCAGCAGGTATGTGCTCCTTAAATTGAGTCCTCAACTGCTGCCTTTTTAAACTGAAAAGGACTGTGGAAAACCTTGCTGGCAGTTCTCTCCCTGTATCCCCTTCTTGGATTGAAGCAACATCACATTATGCAAATTCTTAAAATAAAAATATGGTTTTGAAGCCCTACAGTAAGTATATTCTAGAAAAGCTTTTGGCTTTCCTGAAAAAGAAAGGTAAAGTCAGTAACAAGCAGGTTTTGCACTATTTAACATCTATTAAACATTAGATGAATCAGGTGCCTCTTAAATCCAGGGCCTTTTTTTTTTCCCTTTTATATGATGGCAGAAAACTTTCACCTGTGATAGGTGAGCCCATTTTTAACACTAGAAACATCTGAGGGAGTCAGCCACATTGTTAGCAGCTTTCCCTGAAGCTCAGATTAAGCATGCTGCATTTAGATGAAAATTCAGCAAGGTGGAAGAGAACTTATCTTGATCAAGGTGAACAGCCATAGCCCTGAGCTCAAAATGTATTTTTATTATTATTCTGAGTGTTAGAATCTCACTAACAATATTAGCAAGCTCCTATAAGCTACTTCTTTTGCACTGTGACACTGAAGAGATGGGGACAAATCTTGCTGAATATTTGGGGATACCTGTAGGCCTGTTCTTGAAATCTTGCAATAAATGAAAGACTAAATAAATGTAATAAAATTTCCTGGTCATAATCTTTGAATCATTCAGGTCCAGTAAAGTAACATGGCTTGAATTTTATCTTCCCGGCCATGTAACCACTGATTTATGTTTTTCTCTCTCTAGGACTAAGTAATATCATAGGGATCATTGTCTACATATCAAGCAACGCAGGTGACCCAAGTGACAAGCGAGATGAGGACAAAAAGAACCATTACAACTATGGCTGGTCATTTTATTTTGGAGCCTTGTCTTTTATTGTGGCCGAAACCATAGGCGTTCTGGCTGTGAACATTTATATTGAGAAGAACAAAGAGCTGAGGTTTAAGACCAAGAGGGAATTCCTTAAGACTTCTTCCAGTTCTCCTTATGCCAGGATGCCCAGTTACAGGTACCGGAGGCGGAGGTCCAGATCCAGTTCTCGATCGACAGAGCCTTCTCCGTCTAGAGACATTTCTCCAGTTGGCATGAAGATAGCGAGCGCTATTCCCATGAACGAAATTTCCATGTACACTCTTCCCAGAGAGCCTCTGAAGGTGACAACGGCTGCCAGCTACAACGCGGACCAAGAGGCCAGTTTTCTGCAGGTTCACAACTTCCTTCAGAAGGAGTTTAAGGAAGGACTCCACGTCAACATGGTCAACAGGAGAACGACGCCTGTTTGAAGTCCCCTCCTTCCTCGTGTTTTTTGGAAGAAATACTGAAACAGAATGGATCTGTCATGAAAGAGAAGGAGCGATGTTAAAATACCCTCTCACCTCTTTAAATGTGGCATGTGTTGAGGTAGCAAGTGGAGATCCTCTGGACCAACATAAAGTTATTACACGCTCGTAGCTTTTTTCTGAAGCTATTTGGAGTTTGTTTCTTTCAGTTCTTGGTGTCACGAGAAGGCAGTTCATGTTCCTGCACTTTCGTAATGTGTACAAAGTCTTGGCGAAACTGCAAAGGACTTGCCACCAGTGTGTTTGAAAGGATTACAGAAAAATTGTTGTACGACTTTCTTTTTTTTTTTCTTTTCTAAAATTGAGATCCCTTAATACGAACTTGCAAATATAATTTATAACCAAGCCCAAGGATGAATACGAACTACTCGTCAAGTGAGCCACTTTCCTTTGACACAGCGTAAGCTTTGCCTCTTTCAAAAAAAACAAACAACAAAAAAAAAGAAAAAAAAAGAAAATATTTTTGAAGGCAACACTTTCTAAAACTGTGCTACTGAAACCACAGAGCACCCGCGAACTGAGCATTACAGACTCCCCGATGGGGTGGTAAGGGGGTCTCCCATTTCTGGGCATAAGGTGTCCCTCCGGGCAACGCAGGTTGGGGAGAAGAGGGTGGGTGCATCTTGCAACACCTAGAAAGGGAAGGATGGAAGCAGGTGGGACTTGAGCATATTTGCAAAATATCATTTCTTGCCTAACATTTAGAAAACTTGAATTCTCATTTTTGACTAGCCCTAGTGCCTGATCCGGCAAGGTGCTGAGTGCTGTCTGTCAGGAGCCCCTATAGACTACGTATAGCAAGAGCGAGGAGCAGAGCTGAGCCGGGGTGGCCCGCGGTTCCCTGCGACTGCATTCCCGTTTTCCTTACTGCTTCACAAGTGCAACACTAACGCTACTGGAAACTAAGATATCTAAGCGACGCGCGTCAGAAAATGAGAAGCTAATACGTTCGGACTAGCAAAACTTCCTGCAGCGATGGGAGCTGGGTGTTAACGGAACGGATGACAACTTTGTATTTTTTAAAACAGAACAAAAATAATCACCGTTTATGAGCTATTTATTAAACTCTTTTTATT
This sequence comes from Mesitornis unicolor, assembly GCF_000695765.1. Classification (NCBI taxonomy): domain Eukaryota; kingdom Metazoa; phylum Chordata; class Aves; order Mesitornithiformes; family Mesitornithidae; genus Mesitornis; species Mesitornis unicolor. The sequence continues at coordinate 25,153 of NW_010177137.1, read as the reverse complement.
ATGAATAAGTGCCGCATGGTGCAAGGTATAGTTGCTTTTAGATGGAAATGATGGTTTGACCTAATTTAATTTATTTTGTAATGATGAATCTACTTATGTGCAGAGAGCCCACAGAAAACTCTATGCATCACCTAAGAGGGGAACTAATTTGTACCCTTTGCTTCTGTATGTTTCTAAAAAAGTCTGAATTTATTTTTTCTTTTAAATTCCTGCTTTCGTTTTTTACACTTAGGCTTGGAATCTCAAGGCTCGAGGGTCTGACTGAAAGGTAATTTCATTTAGCAGTGCTTATGTTGATTTTAGTGACCAAGCCATATCAGAACGAGGTGCCCGATTCACTTTGGATGAATTAGGTGCGGTGAGAGAGGAGCATCTAATTCCTATAGATCCCTTTGAATACACTCATTTCCTTTCCCCAGAAAAACCTTTGCTACCAGAAGACTAGAGAACTGGTGACAGGATTAAAAAAACAGCATTATTTGAAGAGCTTGGCTCAGTAATGGTGGGAGATCTCAGCCAAACTGTTAAAACCTCTTTAGTCTTAATTTATCTTGTGATGGCCACAGCATCAGTGTCTCAGTGGAGTTTTGGGTACGAGGCTTTCAGTGGAACCACGTCCTCCAGGAAAACCCTGGAGGAGCTGCCTTAACATCCCAAAAAGCAAGTCAAACCCCCTCTCCCCCACAAGTAAACCCTGCTTGAGCCTCTCTCCTTGCAAGAACCAAGACACAAGTCTCAAATTTAAGCTGAAGTCTTCCCCATGTCGCTGTTCAGCTCTGCTCAGCCCTTGGCCCCGCAGAGCAGCACCGTTATTTTGGCAGAGGTGGGTTGGAGCCTTCATCCCTGCTTATTAAGAGTTTCCATTCAGGTTAAAACTCTGCTGGGATCCTTTTTCAAACTTCTGAACTCTGAGAGCTAAAGCGAACGGAGTGATGGGAACCATTTGAAAGTAGAAAATGTTGTGCTACTTTCTGTATCAACACACTATGGAGAAAGATATTACACGAGCTTTTTAAAAAAATTCAAACAGAGGCAGAGGAGAAAACTTTTTTACCTACTTTTCGGCTAGGACAACTTAAAAGAGTTCTAAAATTATTAAAGTTCTTGATGAAAGGTTTTTTTTACAAGAATCTTTATGCTTTCAAACAATAAATTATTTCCTACTTTTTGAGACTTCGTAATATTAAAATACTTTGATTAGCTATGATAGAAGTAGAAGTTTGCAATGAAAAAAAAAAACCTTCTGTCTCATTAGTGTGTCATACTAAGTGCTAATTAATTTACATCTAATTATAGTCGATGTATTTTTCAAGTGCAATTTCCCAGAACTATTTGTTTCCCACTGTGTTAATAAACTAATAGTTAGAAATAAGTCCTCATCCGTGCTTACTGTAATTAAGAATAAAACCATTCCCTTTAAAACCAGGAGTTAGATATAGGCTGTTCTAAACTCATGTACATTGAACTGGAAGTCGACAGTGTGAGGTTTGCTTCGCGCATTGGTTTCGTTCTTTTAATCGTCCTTCTCCAGTGACCGTGTTTAAAACCAACCATCTGATTCCAGCCACAACCCAAGGCTTTTCTAGAGCCCATGTGCAGTATTTTTACACCACATCAGCAAAAAAAAAAGAGTCTTGCCAAGCGTTTCGGGATGTTCCTCTTTGCTGGTTTCAGCAGCTCTCCAAGGGCGATGCCCTGCTTCGGTCCAAGCCAGAGCATCTGCTCCTTCTCCAGCAGCACCTCTGAAACATGGAGCTGGAGCGGGGATGTATTCATGGGATGCTCGTATGGGGTCTGGACAGGGCGAAAGGCACAGGGAGATAACAGGGACCAGAGCTTTCCTCCTGTAGGAGAATGGGGGCTGCGATTTAAAACTCATGGTCTGTGTCAAATTGCAGCGCAAAATTGATTTGTTCAACCAAAGGAAAAAAAAAAGGTGGTTTCATTTGAAAAATTCAGCTTAAAAAAAATTATCCAAAAATCAGTCTTTTCAGTGTTCCTGCCCATGAACAGTGTCTTGCTCCATGGCTGATCTCTCTGAGCAGAATTAGATCGTGCTCAGACTTTGAAACCACTCAGCGCTGGTTTAAAAAAAAAATCATCTGTTCTTCCACACCTCTCCGGTTTCCCCAGACAACACTGAACACGAATTAGCCCCCGTTTCTCAATAAGAAATCATCATCGTATCATTAACAATAGTCGGTCTTTTGGTACAATCCTATAACATGCCGTAACAGCAGACCTAAAATACAATGCTATGGCATCAGATTTGGTTTTCCAAGAAACAAAATTTCAGGTGTATCGTCAGCTCTCTCTTCCTAGTTTCTCATACACAGTAGGAGTAACATGAGAAATCACTTCTATGCCCGTACATCTAACAATAAAGTATTTTTATATTTCCTTTTCATTCTGTATGGATCACATATCCACAAGGGCTAATATATCACGTCCCTTGAGGTTACATTTCTGTCTGCGGTTCTAAAGTGTTATTTCCACTGTGCTTCAGTTCTGCTGGTATAATCACAACCATGTATAATGTACTTAATCCTTACTTTTTAAATAAACCATTTTAAATGTATTCATTTTCGTGTGGAGAAAGGTATATAGACTTGTAACTTCCTGAGCTGAGATTTCTGTGCTTATTTTTTTCACATTTCTGCCCATTTTGATTGTAGCTCTAAGCCAGTGTGTCAGAGAAAAAGGATATTCTTGTGGTCCCACGGACCAGGAGTTCTCCAAGATAAGCTATCTCCAACACATTTCCAGGTATTTGGGTTGAAAACTAAGAAAAACCTTCTAGTTTCCAGCTTACACTTGGCCCGTACAAGACCCACTCTGGTTTGAGACTGGTGCGATGGCCAGACACACTGCAAACCACCCTCAAGGGGAATAAGGCAGTGTCTTCTGAAGTGCCAGCCCCCAGCCTGTGCTTTGCCTCCACCTGTGGAGGTTTCACGTGAATCTGCTCCTGAGCATCCTCCTCTCCCTGCTCTTGCCCATTTTGCCTGAAGAAAGTTCAGCCCCACACAATGAAGCCCCCAAAAAGCCCTGCTCTGGTCACCACCGTAAAATCCCAGCAGCACCGAACACGGGTCGGCATTTCAGCAGCCATCCCGAACCGTCCCTGTATCAGTGACAATATTTCTTCTTCAAATACTCCTTTTAAGTTCCTAAGTCTCCAGATTGTCTTTAAAGATGAAGACTGCTCGCATATCCCTATCCACCTGCCTCTCCCCATACGTGCCATCAATTGGTACGTCTGGAGGGGGGATTAATCTTTTCAAATGCCTCCGACACTCGGCAGCGAAGTCATTTAAAGCTCAAGCTGGTTCCCTTGAACCAAAATAAACAAAGGCTCTTCCCACGTTGCTGGGCAATTCTGTGCGCAAATAGTGACCCCCAGAGCCGCGGCTGCCCTGCTGCCAAGAGGGATATATCAAAAAGTGATGTTGCTTGAGGGGGAAGCAGAGACAGAGTCCTCAAGGCTTTGGAAAGGGGGAAAAGAGTCCAGCGAGGAAGATGTGGCATTCCCTTGGAATGAGAAAACTAAGAAATACGGGAGGTGCTGAAAATAAAAGGGAATGAGGAGTGCTCTGCACCTGTCTGTGAAACAGCTCGTCTTACAGCCACCGCCTCACTTCTCCAGAGCTACAGGGATCGCTTACCGAAACGGCACACCCGGCACGGCGGGCGGTATTTTGGGAGAATGAAGCTGGGATCAGACGTGTGGGCAGTGGCGGGGATGGCCAAACCTTGTCTGCGCTCCGTGGGGTTGGGTGGTGCAGGATCATATCTCCTTCCTCATGCCCATGGGAGTCTATTAAAAGAATTTAAAATCCAACCAAAATACACACACGCATTTTGCTCTTGCCTTCAGTGATGGCAGGATTTCAGCCCCAGAATTAGGGAGCTTTTGGAGGGTGCTGCTGGTGGTACTCCTGGGTATCAGCTATGCAGAGCCCACCATGACCACGATGGTCTCACCACACCAGGGCAATGCAGGCTCAGGAGCTCAAATATTGCTAAGGATCTCCAAATTAAAGAAAACTGTTGAAAATGCATTTGAGGTGAGGGCAGACCAGGCACAATCACCCCCGCTCTGGGTTATTCTCACTTGGGAAGAGTCTTCTGCACAGCATCGTTCTGCAAGAAGGGAACCGCAGGATTTGGTTAATCTGGTTGTGGTAAATGCTGAGACTGGTCTGGAAGAAATAACACAGAAAAGTGCAGGTTCTGGGGAGCAGAGCCAAGCCAATGCTTCTGCTAGGGACAAAGTAATGCAATAGTTGGTCTTGAAACATCTCCTTGAGCGTTTTCTCCAGTAGAGAAACAGAATTGTGTCTCTCACTGCTGCTAAAGTCCAACTAATTACAGCCCCCCCCCCGCTTCCCAACAGGTCCTCATTAATAATCTGTTTATATTTCATGTGATATTGATTTTTAAATGTGAGTGCTCGCCAGCTGACGCAGGGAGACTGCAGGAACCATTCTTAGGGGATTATGTACTGTGGTCTTCTGGATTTTCAAGCAACCTTTGGGGCTTCCTTTAGTCCTTTCCTCCTCCAGAAATCAGTTTTGCCACTGCTTTTGTCAGATGCCCATGCAGGGAGGGCAACTTCACCTCCATGCTGGGACAGACATTCCCAGGTTGGGCACAGAGGCTCAGCCCACGGCAGATGAACCTTTTGGCTCTCGCCACAGCAGTTGCTTGTGATGCAGCTACATCAGCTGTTGTAGCAAACCCACAGAGCCCATGGGGACCAACAACCCCACCAAACAGCTTCTTTCCCAGGGAGTGGTGGCTCTAGGTCCCATTTTGGGAGCTGGGGACAATGTCTCACCTTAGCTGCTGTAATGTGAGTTTTCAGTCTCTGTGGATGCCACTGCCTTTCCCATTGAAGCTCATTGTGTCTTGTTCACACTCCCAGCTCCTCTCTGCAAGGCAAGGCAGGATGATTTTTCCCCTTCTGATTTCACTTTTGAGGTTTTTTTTTACCCGGATATTATTAGGAAACTCAAAACAAAGCCAAACCCTGAGGAACTTATCCAGATCAGAGCACCTAAATGAGAACAAAATGTGTGATTCTTGCCAACACTGGAAGAGACACAAAGACCAACACCAACACAAAAATTAATGAGTTCCCACCCCTGCAGTCCTTGTAGATTGTAATTAGTCTAAAGCACAATCATTAGCACTTGCTTCCTCTGCAACCAGAGCCCTGCTTTGTGCCCACATCACTTTCTTACACTCAGCTTGTGGAGGACCTGTGGAGTTTGTAGCATCAAGAAAGCAAAGTCAGGATGCAGTTCCTAGACCGACTGATGTCTAGTGAAATTTAACAAGAGCCTACTTCAAAAGGAAAGGGATTACATTTTTAATGCGTTCCTTTTCTGGTTTAAAGTCCATTCCCTTTAGGATTTTCCACTTCCATGAGAACTCTTGGTTCTGGTTTAAATGTAATCCTCCGGTATTGCTCCTAGCCCCAGCCTGGCACATCACAGTCCTAGGCAGGCCTGGGAGCATCTTCCTACTGATGTGCCCGTGGTCTCCGGTCCTGCCTTGCTCCATGTCCCCAGTGCCCCCCAGTCCCCTTTCGCTCTGGTTTTACACCATGTCCTTCCCATAACTCCCACACCCTCCATCAGGATCAGGGCATGAGATGCCCTTACCAGCTTCAGATTTGTCACCCTGCTCCCCAGGGGTGTCTAACCCAGCCCAGCCACACACCAAGCAGAGTAACATTAACCCATTCCAATCATATTTCAATTACAGTTATTTTGGATCAATATTTTTTAACTTATTCTTTGCTTTCTCTCCCTTTCCCACACTTGCATTTCACCTTAACTCCTTGCCTTAGGTGATCCTCATTAATTTGAGCTGACATCTCTGCACCTTTGTTTTGACACCAAATCGGGGTGTTCATAAAACAGGACTGGAGTAGCTTGACATTATCTTGACACGATGACATGATATTTGCAGCTTTCCACTGGCATTTTTTTAACCATTCTTTTGACATTCAGGTACTGTCACTCTCCTCAGCTTGACATCGCAATTGTAATGTCACCTCCACGGTGGCCTCTGCATTGACATTATCATCAAATTAGCCTCGCAATCAGCTGAAATATCAACGGGAAGGAGAGGGGGAGGCTCCAGCCCTGGCAATCTGGGTTCAGATGACAGAAAGGGCAGTTAGTGGAGTTACTGTACACGTTGAGGCAAACCTGCATGAGGGGAAAGCAAGCGAGCACTCGAGAGGTTTTGCATTAGAAAAAATAGGTAAAAAGGAAAAAAATAACACCAAACACAAAAATATGACTATTCGGAATACTTCAAGTTAGTTAAAAATAATTCTAACAGAAATAAACAATAAACAATTTTGCTTATTTTGCCGCTTTCCTTACACCGCAGCGCTCGGCTCTGGAGGGACGTCCAGCTCCCAACTTGCAGAAGCTGCCGGGAGCCGAAGGCGTGGGCGTGCAGTTTGCAGGCTGCGGGGCTATTAAACCATTTAGGATGGGACTGAACTCAGTCCCGGCGCTATTATAAACACAGATGTTTTTATAACGCTGCTGAAAAGTTAACCGCCCCATTAATGCCTATTTCTGGGCATGCTGCAAGTCAAGAGATTACAGCTTTTGCGTGGTGGCTGGAGCGAGCGCCCGCCTGGTCAGTTCGGGGGAATCCAAAACAACGGCAGCGGGACGGGGCGGAAAGCTGAGCCCGGCCGAGTGCCCCTCTCGTTACGTGCATTAATCACCTCCCTCCTCGCAGCGCCGTCTGACACAGCCCAGCAGCTGTCGGAGGCCGCCCCGCGCTCCCCGGGGCTGACATTTGCCAACGCTTGGATGCGCCAGGATTTTGGGAGCCCTCACGAATCACCCGCTGCGCTCTACCGGAGGCACCGGGCCGGAGCGGGATGGACGAGAGCAAACCCCTGAAGGTCCGGCTGACGTTCTCGGTGATCCTGGTCGGCGTCTCGCTCCTGTTCACAGCCGTAGTGACTGACCACTGGGCCGTGCTGAGCCCCAAAGTGGAGGAATACAACGCCACCTGCGAAGCGGCTCATTTCGGGCTATGGCGACTCTGTATAAAGCGGATTTTTATGCAGGAGAAAGGTCCCAAAGAGAAGGGCTGTGGGCCCATAAGCCTGCCAGGAGGTAGGTGACCACGCACCCATGCATCAGGCAGTCACGCCAGGCTTTGCTTAGGAAGTTGCAGGACATGGCGGAAGGAAATTAGGGTCCGCATTGCCATGGTATTTAATTTGGCATGGGGCTGCACGGGGCTGTTTTCATGTTGGTTGGCAAACACACCTCCTTGCTGTGAGTGTGTGCTGGGTTGCCTTGCACGTCTGCTTGTGACCATATTTGAGTCTCCTGTGCAATAACAACAGAAAGGGAGGAGGATCGGACCCGGTGGAAACCAGAGGGGGAAATTGGGATGGAGGGAATTTTGGTGGACACCACCCAAGGGCCCCGCAACACCCAGGCACGATGACAGCAGCGGGCAAGAAAGAGGATTTATGGGTCCACCATACATAGGGTGGAACTTTAGGATTTCCAGGTCCATGTAGTTACAAAGGAACAGCCTGGTTACAGCTGGCATTAGGTTATCTCCAAGCTATTTCAATAACAAGCATTCAGGGCAGGGAGGAAGAGGGACCTGCAGTTTTGTCAACTTCCAAAAACAAGTCATAAACTGAATTCTAAGCAATTTCTCGGTGACTTTAATGAGCCTTCTCACCTCCTGCAGAGGAGCCTGGTCACACACACACACACGTCTCCATCGCAGGCTCCTCCCGTGCAGTCGATGGGGAGAGGAGTGGGCACGGCTGCTTTCCGGGAAGACCGTTACATTCCCGTGATGAAAGGAGCTGATGATGGCTTTGCTGATCGCAAAGTCAGCAACATTCGCGCCGCGTGCACTAATACGCTCCCTCCGTGACAGAGCTGCGCTGCTTTTTTAGAAGGCTCGTAAGGTACTGGATGCTTTCCAGAACAGAAATAACAGGATTGCCTTCACGTTAGACTCGCTGCTTGAAATGAAATATATATGTTAACACGTATTTGAAAATTTCCTGTGAAAAACCCGACCGCCTGGGCTTACTGTATATTCCCTGTATTACTGCAATTCTTTATCTCTTCGGCCAAATTACACGATCTGAAGAGAGGAGCTCAGCCTGAGCATTCGGATATTCCTCTAACCAAATTTGGGAGTGTGTCACCCATATGCTTAATGTCTCCCACGAAGGTACTGACATGCCTAAGAACATATTCCTCCCTCTATGCTTTTCTTCGCATACGGAGGAAAACTCCCACAAAAGGAAAAAAACAATAGGAATCGGCGGATAAACACCCAAATTGCACAACAGCGGGGGTAAATATAAAGCTCATAAATATCCAGCTGTCTGCAAAAAGCAGATTCGCAGCAGGAAGGCAGCCTCTGCCTTTGACAGACATCGGCAAGTGCTCGCTGAGGCACTGACTCACGTCCCAGCGCTGCCGGGCACAGCCAACAACCGGGCGATGATGGAGGGGCCGAGCCCGTCCCACAGGTGGTTTTCCACTTTTTTTTAAGATATTTGAGAATTCAGATGGCATCCTGTGTCGTAATCAGCACCTGAGGTTTCAAAGGACAGAAGTCACAACTTGATTATAATATGAATATTTGAATGCCTGTTTTACTCACACCAGGAGCACAGCAAGGGGAGGAAGGGGGGAGCGCGGCCCCTGTGGATTAGGGCTGCTAAATGATGCTGCGGCCACACGGCTCGCGTTCAATTGATTTCACACTTCTGGGAAGAGATGTCAGCAGGGAAACACCGGGGCTGTGAAACCTGCAGCAGTCGAGAAAATGTGAATGAGCAAATGGGCAATAAAAGAGCAGATGTGGGCACTGCTTTTCCTGAAAACCATGAGACATAACCAGACATTACTGCCAGGATTGGAAAAGAAACATAAGAATTTATCACTGCATTAATAACCATTTACCAGTCGCTCCCTGAGGAGGAAATGGATGGCACGATTAACATTATTTATTAGGTTTTCAGATCAGCACAGTGTGAAATGGGGAGGATGCCTTGGCTCACAGTCCACAAAGCATGGCTGTGATTTAGGCAAAGCTCTAAAATTTTA
>NW_010177137.1:0-15988 GCF_000695765.1 Mesitornis unicolor | reverse complement strand
TCCGAGGATGTTGACAAATTGGAAAGGGTTCAGCATCCCACTGTAAGAAATAGAAAGATGAAGGAGATGGCAGTTAAAACCAGGCAAATTCAGATTAATTCTGGGCCATCTTTAACCCTGCTCAGTGGGCAGCAGGGCAGTTTATTACTGGCTGTAAACAGAGTTTGTGTTCACTACCGGTAACTCCAGGCCAGGTAGTGTCCTGCAAAGCGTGCTCTTGTGTTGGTGCTGGGCACTGGGGATGCTCCACAGCCCGTGTGTGCTGCCAGCGGGTTCAACGGGTCCTTGTAAATACGAGAACCTGAGTTCAGGCAACCAGAGGGGAAAAGTGCTTGAGTAAATGGGTTATCAGCAGGGATGTCTCACTCCTCGTATCCGTGCAAGACACTCACACTGCAAGGCTGGGATGAAATACAATTATTTGGAGTTACCATCTCCAAAGCTCTGTGTGTGGCAAAGGGTTGTTGGCCATTGCAGACCCCGAGGTCTGGCCCCCTCCATCGCTCACCTTAACACCATCCACTGCAGCAGGTCCTGTGTCCCAGAATTATCACAGGTGGAAACCTCACATTAAAACCCATGTTTTTCTAAGCATCCAGCCTGCCACAAAACACATCCCAGTGTCCATCTGAGGGGCTCCAGCCCCTCCCCAGCCTCATCAGTGAAACTCTGCATGGCCCAAACATCCCATGGTCTTTCCACCTATTCTTCCCTCATGAGGTCTCCACGTTGCAGATCCCCAGGGTTCAACCCTTGTTAAATGGGATTTCTGCTGCATCCCACAGCTGCATCCAGCCCCGTGGTGGGGGGCAGCAGGAGAGGCTGCCTCTTGCACAAATAGAGATGGATTGGCCCATTTGCCCCCATAGAGCAGTCAGCAGGAGTGGTGGATCTGAAGGGAAAGGGCCAGGAGGGCTGTGAGGAAGAAGGAGGACACTGTGTGAGAAATCACACATTATAACTCCAAAGTTAATGACCAGAGAGCCCCTGGCCTGCTCCTGTCAGCACACTGAGGTGACCTTGTGGCAGAGATAATGCAATTAAGGGTGGAGAGAAACAAAGATTGCCACACAGTTTTCATCCATTATAAAACCCATTTTAAATCCTATCCATTATGTAAATGTGGTGTGACACAAATGGGCTTTTCTCTTATTCATGATGGCACCAGAGAGGCATTGAAGTGCCTCAGTTCTCTTCAGTAACAGGGATCCTCATTGAAACAGAGATTCCCAGCTCAACAGAGCACCAAATAATCTTTAAACTGAAAACAATGTATAATTGCACAAAAAAAACAATCTAGTTACATTTTCCCACAATAAATGCATTTTCCAGAAACACCTCCCCTAGAGTTAACCCACTTCTGTGATGAGCCCATTTGTCGTACCTTGGCAGAGCTTTGCTAGAAGCCACAAGACACAGAGGCAGCTCCTTTTCCTGCAGACAAGCCCATCTCTAAAAGAAGGTTTTGTGTGCTCCCCTGCTGCTGAGCCTTCATGGACTGGAGGGTGGACAGGGTTGGTTTGGTTCACTGCACTGGACACAAAGCTGTGCTGCTTCCCCCATCACACCATGGATGGCTTCACTTTGGGCTTTGTACAGTCAGGGAATTCCTTTGAGTTCAGCCTTTTTGGACAATTAATTAAAAGCTAAACCAAACAATCCAAGACGAAGTGTCCCAGTTTCACCCCATCTCTCTCCCCTTTAGCACAGGAGCCAAAGGATCCTCAAACTGGGATAACCAGATGGGATGCTGAGCCTCAGCCACTGCTCAGTTGCTGGCAGCCTCTGCTTTGGGGCTCCAAATTTGCAATTGCAGTCACAGAAGTCTGAGTTCAAATACGTTTCCTCCAGTCATTTGCAGGGATAATAAAGAGTAAGTCAGAAGATACCAGAGCTGAACATTAACCTAGTCTCCAGCAAGGAGAAGCTGCAGATGAAATAAAAGTCAGCTTATAAAATTAAGCAGATAAGAGCGTCTCGAAGGAATCTTCCACTAACGGGCCCCGAAACGCAGCTTTACATTTGCCTATCTCCTGGGAGAGAGAAAATAAATCCTCCTTGAATCAGTAACTCCAAAATCCGCCATTTATGTGACAGAAAAAAGCCACACGAACCAACAGGTGGAATACAGTATGCTGGTAACTTCTTGCCACTAGAAATTAACGCTGTAAATGCAGTTTATGCTCCCAGACAGAAACCCTCTGTGGTTCTGCATCCGGGAACTGGCGCAGGGTTTACCCCAGGGCCATGGTTGGCGCTGGAGCAGCCTGTCCCTGCCTGGATGTCAGACAGGACCACAGAATCCTCCAGCATCTTCTGGAAACTGGTGCTAACTCCGTTATTTAACACACAGGAGATGCTGGTGTTCACCAAGCTTCCCCTCCCTGCAGGACCTGTATTTTTCACAATCCTGGCATGATTTCCCGGTGTGATGGGTGCAGGAGAGGTGCTGGGTGCAGGAGGGGTGCTGGGGCAGGCTCTGAGCGTGTCCTCTCCAGCCCGGCTCAGCAGAATCGCACAATCGGAGCTGGCGCTGCTCAGCGCGTCTCTGCCATTGCACCCTTCCAGCCAAATTCCTGGCAGGCAACTGTTCCCCCAGCTCCATGCCCCTCCAAAGCCTCAATTAAATCAGTTATAAATAGTGAGAACACCCTCCATCCTAACCCTGCTGCTGCCAAAGCTTCGAGTCAGCAGGTCCTCACCAGACCGTGCCCCATCCCAATGCGGCTGTAGGCCCAGGAGGTACAGAGAGGCAGGAAAATGTGATGGCCAAGGACAGAATGAGAAAAATCATCTATAATTCATGTTTTAAATAGATAAGCAATCAGAGTGAAAAGCTCTTGGAGGGAGCAGCCCTCAAAAGGTACCAGAGGAGGCTTCGGCCTTGTCCATGCTGGAGCCTGTGGCCTGGCATTGCGTGTGCCACTCATCTGCTCCCAAATAAAACAGATGCCATTTCTCTGTGCTACCAAGAGTACGGAACCTTAAAAACATTAATAAAAAGCTAATTCAATTTTACTACATTTTATCAGAGGTTTCCAAGCGCATAAAATTAAATTTCCTTCTCTCTTTCAGAACACAACTGCTCCTACTTCAAGCACTTCACTCCAGGAGAGAGCTCGGAGATATTTGAAGTAACCACCCAGAAAGGTAAGAATGAGCCTGAGAAACATTTTCCTGAGGTGCACAAAAGCTCTAAGGTAAAGAGGACCCGAAAATGAGAGTTCAGCCCTGGTTCCACTGAAAGCAGTAGAGGAATTTCTATCAGATACCACCAAGCTGGGAAAAATGTAAAAAAAAATTATCTGAACAAGGTCAAATGCCAATTTCCCAGGACAAATAATTTTTATAGATGATCACACTCCTAAGTGTGGTTTTACTTCAAGTTGTCCCACAAATATATAACAATGTCAATACACATGAAAACTGCAAAAAATCTTTTCAGCATAAAAATGGCTTTACAACATTGGCTCTATCCATAACACTCTGAGCCTTTGCCATTGAAGGAAGATGACATTGATAAAATCTAAATTAATAAATCATACCCCAAGCAGAGTCTTGACCCTGAAAAGAAGCACAGAGGCTCTGTGAAGACCATTAGGAATTTTATGCTTCGTATTGATTTTATATGAAAGTCCTGTAAAAACCAGAGCGATCAATGGAAGGAAGGAAAGGACCTTACAAAAACACCCACAGTCGGTGTTTGCAGAGCACAGATTTTGAAAACAGTCTTTGACAAACAAATTTCACGTTTTTAATAAGTCCCTGATAAAGGCAAATATTTTTAGCACTCATCTAAAGTGCTCCTCTCTCTTTTCTCGCCCTCTCATTAAGGACAAAATCCTTTCTACTTTGCCATGCGACATATTTTGCTGTGGAGTAAATGAGCTAATGATTACATTACAGATATTAAGCAATCTGCTTTGCTTCCAGTGGACGTGATAATGGTGGAAACTCTGCACAGAGGTTTTCTAGAAAAGCAGTTTCCTAAGACAGGAAAGATTGGGCATTTTAAGTGGATAGAAGAGCATGTGTCTGAGCTACCTGCTTTGGTTCATTTATATACCATCACTTCCAGCCATCTGGTATTAAAAATGTACCCAATGGCTTCTTAGGAATTTCAGAAAAAAATCGGGAAGAATTTATTTTCTTTGAAAGAAAAAGCTTAAACCACAGCAAAATCTTTTACACTGAAACAAACTCTTTCAGGCAGTTCCAGCACATGGTAAAGAGAAACATTAAGGAAATTATAATAAAACAGTGGTATGAAAAGCACTGAGAACAAAGAGTGATCTGCTGCTCCCTTTTGCAGAAATAACTGCGATTTGATGGGAGCTAATTAGTAACAGGCAAAAAAATTCTTCATGATTTTGCCTGGGAGATATTTTTTTTTAATGGCTTGAAAGGCAAATATCATCAGGCGCTGTGATGTTCACGCATGGCTACACGTGTTAAATATTAAACTAATCCGAAAACGAATGCAATATGTAAATGAAGGCCTGAATTATTCAATTAGCAATTCTCCCCCTCCATCCAGGCACTGGGCTGTGCTTTGGCTGGAGGAAGCATCCAGCGCACATCTTAGCTGGCTTGGCAAAAACCAGGGCATTTTATGGCGGGTTTAATCCCATGCCCTGAAGAAGTTGGGTTTTCAGAGCTGGAAATCATTGTCTTAAAGGAAAATTAAAATAATTTTTTAAAAAATACGCAATGCAAACACTTCACCGCTTTCCCTGCTCACGTTTTGAGCCCAATGGAGCACCCAGCTGCCATGGGTACGACACTGGCACCATGCAGCAGTATTCGTATTTCTCAGAGTGACCTACTGCAAAGTCACAACAGCTGATGGGAGCGTGCCCAAAATTTGCATCCATTTGCAATGTTTTTGGTCTTTGTTTTGCTTTGGCAGAATACAGCATTTCAGCTGCAGCCATTGCCATCTTCAGTGTTGGCTTTGCCATCATCGGGACAATCTGCGTCCTCTTATCCTTCGGGAAGAAGAGGGATTATCTGCTGAAGCCAGCGTCCATGTTCTACACCTTCGCAGGTAGGAGGTGCTTGCATACTTGCACTCAGTCTGTAGGACAACACAGAGAAACTTAGATAAATCCTAGGACAATGGAGACACTTCCAAAAATGCCCCAAAAGTGGCATTTTGTTCCTTACCACACTCCCTGTCCCTGTGTGGTGCTCCAGCTGAGGTGCTCTGGAAATGTCCTGCTCAGCAAGCATTACACAGCATCTTCTCTGTATTTTCTCCAAATACCTTTAAGAGGGGCATTTCTAGTATATTGTGTGCCAACCCCAGTCTAAACCAGGGATATACACTATTCTAATGCATTTATTAAGACTCAAACCAAAGAAGCAGCTGATCCAGGCCCGAAATACACAGCTGTCTCCCAAAAACCATGAACACTTCATTTTTACATGAGCAAGTAATGCCTTGACACGCCACAGTGACTGAAAGACAAGAGGTGCAAGTTGTCACCTCAATAAAAACCCTACTCAACCTTTGGAAAAGCTCCCTAGGGACTGTAATTATTCCTCCACCACTCTGAGCTCCCCATCCAAGCCTGCCTAAAAGATCACACTCAGCAAGGCTCTGTCTGACTTAGGTGGCCGTGGGCCCAGCAGAGCTCTAAGCAGTTGCGAGCGTTGGTTCCTCCCAACGTAGAAGCCAGTGACTCACCTGTGAATCTCACTGCGATTCTTGTATGCGAAGAGACAGATGAGGTGGTTAATTAAGGATGAAAAACTGACAGAAAAACTCAACCCACTGCTCCCATCTTCCTCCAGGCCTCTGCATCATCATCTCTGTGGAAGTCATGAGGCAGTCGGTGAAGAGGATGATCGACAGCGAGGAGACGGTCTGGATCGAGTACAGCTACTCCTGGTCCTTCGCCTGTGCCTGCGCCTCCTTCGTCCTGCTCTTCATCTGCGGCATCGCCCTCCTCCTCATCGCGCTGCCCCGCTTCCCCCAGAACCCCTGGGAGACCTGCATGGACGCCGAACCGGAGCACTGACGTGCCCAGCACCCATGAGAAATCCAGAAAGCGTTGTGAAAAGATTTGTATTTTTTAAAACGTCTGGGTCTCGCTATACGATGTGCACCCCATTACCTAAGTCATTGCTGAACCAGGGCGTGTTCAATTGTAATTATTGCTTTGTTTCTCCTTTTTTTCTTTTTTTTTTTTCCCTTAATTTTTTCCTTAAGAAAGCAGAAAGAGCATTCAAAACCAGCATGGGTCATGGGTGAATGGCACCACTCTGTGCTGATTTGGGGATGCCCTGTGTGCTTGGGTAAAACTCTGTGTGTGCAATGGCTCGTGCCATGGAGAAGACAGCTTTCTTGGGGAGATGTTTGGTGTGGTTGGGTGTAGATCTGCGAGGGATATTGGGCTTTTATACCTCGCTTGGTCAGAGAGAGACAGGGAGAGATTCCAGCCCCATAGGAGTCCATTTCCACATTCATGCCATACTCCTCTACCTCTGGAATAAGTTCAAGATCCTTATGCTATTCTATTAAACTGTCAAAATTAAAAACAAACAAACAAAAACCCCACTAAAAAAACCCACCACCAAAATAACACCCCCAAACCATCAAAAATATTGTTTCACATTAGGATAAAAATTTCTCCCACAGATTCACACCCTGCGGTTCCATTCTTTCAAATTTCACACAAAAAACCCGCAAGACATAGTTTTTGTTCTGCTTAAACTCTGATGGCAAAGCAAAGAA
The DNA here is from genome assembly GCF_000695765.1 of Mesitornis unicolor. Lineage (NCBI taxonomy): Eukaryota > Metazoa > Chordata > Aves > Mesitornithiformes > Mesitornithidae > Mesitornis > Mesitornis unicolor. Next base: position 9,249 of record NW_010177137.1, on the reverse strand, counting down.
GTGCTGAGCATTAAGAGTGATGTTTTCCTCTATGCAAAAAGCAGACTCTTCCAGGAGCGTGCTTTGCTGGAAAATGATTCTGATGGATGAATCACTTGGCCCATCAAATCCGGCTGGGTCCAGAATGACAGCGTAATTCTGGATGGTGTTTACTGGAGGGAGCTCTCATTTGTTCCTTGTGAATGGGCTTTTTCAGAATACCGTGCGTGGCTCACCGCAAATGGAGATAAAGCCACATTTTAGGACAAAAATCCTGCAAGGAGGCTGCCAGGAAGGAAAGGACATAGAGTGAAAGACTCAGGAGAGTCGGCCCCGAAAACACTACAAAAGCGTGTCGCTGCTGATGCGAGCTGCAAGAAATGTACGCCCGAGGCATCGCTGACAGGGGGTGCTGAGGGGGGGTACAGCATCGCAGAGCCCCCATCTGCAGCACTGGGGGTGCTGAGGGGCACCCACACTCACCCAGCTCCCCCCTTTGCACCATCACAGACCCCAATCCCATGAGGATATATATGCAGGATATATATGCAGGCACATACAACTTTTTTATATAAAAGTTCAAATTTTGGAATCTGCTCAGCATTTTCCCATTTTCCCCGCTCATGCAGGAAAAATTTGTTTGAAGCTGTAGATTTTTTTCACCCAGTAATTGAAAAAGCAGGAGAAAAGGAAACCAAAGTGTCCTTCCCTCTGCACTTACCTGGCCACAATCCTAAAGGAAAACCAGAGAGGATCCAGAACAGAGAATTTCTGATCTTTTTGAAGAAATCGTGACTGTTCAAACACTGCAAGAGATTTCCCAGCAATTTCATGGTGGTGCGAGGGGCTGCCCATGGCCAGACCCCATCTGGGCACACTGAGCCCCAGCAGCCCCTGGCCAGGCTCAGGCACATCTGCACTTTCCCATCAGTAGGGTGGAGCAGGAACAGAAGCCTTTTGTGAAGTTGCATTAATGTGTTTCAAGTTCTTTGAAGTCGAAAAGCACTACAAATAACAGGTATATTATGAAGTTTTGGGACAAAGCATTCACTGGTGCTCAGATCTGAGCATGAGCTGGGGAACTCTGCCTGTCTCTCACCATCAGAGGCAACTGCGAGTCTTCACGTTGTCACCAAGCCACTGTGAAATGCTAAATGGTTTTGAAATCTTATTTTTGGGTACAGAGCTGACATTCTCCATTTGCATTTCCATTGTTCAGGAAAACAGAGGCTAGTTTCTAGGGAGATCCTATGGTAACAGAAAGGAAGGTGGTTGGTGTGACCGCTGCAGTGGTCAGGATATCCAAACGCACACAGAATCCCAGAATGTCAGCAGTTGGAAGGCACCTGGAAAGCTCCCCCAGTGCAACCCCTGCCAGAGCAGGATCACCAGAGCAGTCACACAGGAACACGGCCAGGGCTTTGGGTGTCTCCACACAAGGAGACTCCACAACCTCTCTGGGCAGCCTGGGCCATGCTCCATAACCCTCACACTCACAAAGTTTGTCCTCATCTTCAGCTTGAGCCTCCTGTGCTCCAGCTTGGGACCATTGCCCCTTGTCCTGGCACTGGACATCCCAGAGCAGAGCCTGGCTCCTTCCTCCTGACACTGCCCTTTCCAAATGGATCCCCAGGAATGAGGGCACCCCTCAGTCTCCTCTGCTCCAAGCTAAAAAGCCCCAGCTCCCTCAGCCTCTCCTCAGCAGGAGATGCTCCACTCCCTCCAGCATCTTTGTGGCTCTGGCTCTGCACACAACACAGATTAATGTAAGCCAAAGAGCTGCTTCCTCCCCTTTGGGATATTCATGAGCAAAGATGTACATATTTCAGAAGAACAGAGCCTTGAAGGTCCCACCCACCCCATGCATGCTCCTGTTTGTATCAGGGCTGTACCGCTCCATCCAAGCCCCAGTGCGGGCAATGGAAAGCTGGATGCCTCCTAAAGCTCCTAAACTTGCCAAGCTTTATTCTCTGTCTGCTCTAAGTTGAGGCTTTTTCATCATTCACTACTTCACATGGTCCCTGCAAGACTGAGAAGCATGAGAATGACTTCATTTTCCTTTTCCAGATACAAAGAAATGCTGATGAGGGACCCATCCATTAAATTGGTCATTGGTATTCACAGCGGGCAAGGACTGCTCTTAACACAGGTTTGTTCTGCCACATCTAAACCTCTCTGCCAGGGAGCTGATAAAGTGTTTGGGGAGAGTTAATAAAAGTAATTGGCCATCATAAAGGAAAAAGAAGATATAATATTGAGGGGGGGGAACTGTAACCAGTTTCATTCTTTCAGCTGAGCAAACAGCAGGGAACAGCCACCAAAACTTCAAGAATGTAGCAAGGAAATGTGAAAGAAACGGCCTTGCCAGTAGTGAGTCATCACAGCAAAACAGGGATGGGAACCCGGCTGCTCCACAGCCAACAGAAACACACGTGGGTGTGGGACATGGCCCAAAAACCGAGTGGCAAACATGCACCCGAGAAAGGAAGGGCAACTTAATTCACAGAGCATGTTAAGTACCACCAGCCACCACGAAATCCCAAGCGTGGGTCCTGCCACTACCAGACCCACGGGTAACTTTGGCCATGGGTCCCTTGGGCACATGCAACTCCATAAACCAACATCACTGAACATCCACAGCGAGCAGCCCCAGGGCATCGCACATAACACGGTACTGCGATTTCGGTTGCTAACGTCTGCCCACCGCGCCGTGAAGCCCAAGTGTTAAATCAGAGTCAACGCTACAGAAGACGTGAAGTTTTTTGTTTATGTAAGACTCGCTGTTAGGCACAAGGCGTGGAGAGAAGCTGCTTCCCTTATTTTTAAATGCTGTGTTGTGTGAATTTAATGTGCAGAAAAGGTGCCAGACGAACAACCCCGGAGAACAAAACTGCCTGTTTAGCGAGCAGCTTGCTGAGCGCTCAGAGCAGCGCTTATCTGCAGCGAGGCACCGCAGCAGCAGCAACCCAGCCCCAGCCAGGCACGGACAGAGCCCATGTGAGCAGCAAGGGAAATCTCAGTGCCAAACCCTACTTTTCCCTTGGTCCATGCCTGAAGTGCCAGCACACCCATGATGCTCTGTGTCTGACCAGCCCAGCATGCAGGCACATGTAGACTTAATTACTGCCTTTTTCCACTGATCTCCTTCCACTCTGTCACTTCCTTGTGACCACCACCTCTGTTTTTCCCCCTACTTTGACAGCTGTGGGAATGATTCCCAGAAAGTCCCAAAGATCTGGGAATTATTGTCCCCCTCTGCAATGAGATCCGTGGCCCCCCTGCAGAGGGGGCACTTTCTGGGGTTGATGGCTCTTGAGGAACTTACCTGATCCAGGAGGTCCCCAATGTCAGGGGATGGCTGTCACCCCTCCATGTCCTGCCAGCCCCAGGGAGGGCCTTGGGGATTAACACAGAGCCCTTGGGCTCCATCCAGCGCGCTCCAGTCCGACATTTGCGTACCAGGAACCTGACCAGTGTGCATAAACTGTTTATAGCATGAACCTCATCTTAAACTTCACTTAAAATAGCCTTCTGCTTTCCGTGGTGGCACAGTACCCCTTGGAATATTCCTTTTATAACATAAATACTGGAGTGTTAGGCTGCTCTGCACCACAGATTTACACCCATAGCAACAGGATCTGTTCTAAAAGCATCTGCTCAAATTATTTCCCCTTTCCATTATCACCAAGGGGCAAGAAAAGAGCATCATGTCTTTGTTTTGAGTGAAATAGAGGATGAGACTGCGCTTGCTGTGCCCTCCTTGAGCGATGCTCTGCCTCCAGTGAAGCTATTGAACATAAGTTCAAGCCATATGGACATCACATAGGCACACTCTGTATCCAGACACACAGCAAGCCGCTCTTCTGCTTTCTACAAAGAAATGCAGAGAAGGGAATAAAATCCAATTTCTGGCCTACTTTTGATTTAATAGACCCAGCAGCACAAGCCTGGTTTGGCCCTGGGTCAGTTTTGTACCCACTACCACTGGTCTCACTGGGAGCTAAAGCTAAAGTTGCCAAAACCCCTACACCAAACTGACATTTCCATTGCAAAATGACATTTTCACTGCATTTGATGTAAATTCTTTTACCTTACTTAAATGAAAGGAAAAAAAAACCCTAGAATAATTCAGTCTTTACTCTCTGACACAACCAACAAAAAGATCCTGGAGGAAGTATTGCCATACCAACAGAAATAGCCCATATTTCATGTCAAGGAATATGATGTGCAAATTTTTATAGGCACCATAGATCATCTCCACCCCTCTTGACAAGTTAATTGTCTGCAGTTTTTCTAGGAAAACTAGAAACTTTAAAAACTAACAAAACAAATGAGTTCAACGATGATGTGGGCAGAGCATGAAGCATCACGGGCTTATTGCTGTGGAAATGTGCAGATTCTGATACGCTTGAGTTCACTCTAAAAAGAAAATGTAGAGTGGTCAAACGCTGCTCTCAGAGCTACTTACTGCAGAGGTATTATAGACAGAGCAAAAGAATTGCTTATGGAGCACGATCTCTGCAAAAAAAACAGCTGAACTTGACGAATTTGGGAACAAAACATTAATTAATCAAAGCAGGGAAGAGTACTCATGGGCTTTGTGAAGTCAATGGAGGCGTTCCCATATTGCTAAGGGTCAGGAATGCCACAGCCCAAACAATTAAGCACTAAGTAGTGTTTAAGTAGTAAATGACAACTTCCAGGGGAAAATACGGATGAAAGAGCTTTGGTTCTAACAAGCTTTAACACGTAACAGCTATTTTGGAGTTGTATAGTATGGTGGAAACACTTCAGGCCGCTACTTGAGTAGTAAGTGGTGTTATAAAGGGTAAGGACGTGTACGAGACCGAATGGAGAGGGGAGGCATCCCGACAGCACACTCCTGGTTACACAGAGCTGGATGCTGGGCACCCACCCGAGCACACATCCCCAGGGGGATTTGGGGATCTGCACTAAGTGTCCTGCAGAGAAGGGAGAGCAGATCCCGCAGATGAGCACACAGCAGCCGGAGACCTAACACAGCGAGATGGGGATGAACCACAGATGCTCTGTCGAGACCCTGGCAGCAGCCAAAGGTCTCTTTTCCCAACCAGGCTGATGACAGGAGGCTGAAAAGCCTTGAGGAACCAGGCAAGCTGTGGACAAGCCCAGGCCATAACAAAGTTTCCCCAGGACGCCAAGGGAAGTACGATACCATCAAAAGGTATAAACGCTATTTCAGAATCCATCCCCAAGTGACCTCTGCACTCACAGAAGCGAGTGAAATCTCCTCCAGTTTCCTTTTCAGACTTAGTAAGGCCATGTTTAAAGCTCGCCGATTCGTAAGAATTCAAGTCTTCACATATACACGGGAAAGCTACCAGCTGCATTCAGAAAATAGCCTTTAAAAGAGCAGATCATCTATTTGAAATGCAAAGAAAAAAGTTTAATTTGAAAAAAATAACTTTTAAAAAATCGCTCTCTCAATTCTTTATTAGTTCTTAACACCACCATGAGACATCCAGGTTTTTCTCATGAAAAACTGGAATTAAAGAGAATCAAACCAGAATTTGATATTAAATATAAGCTTCCTAAATTTAGGTCTGGATGACCTTGTCATTTAAATTTTCCACAGACAACAATGGGGGGTTATTCCTGGACAAGGAGCACGGGATTTGGCACTAATTGTACTTTTAAGTGTGTCATTTTAGCTATAAAAAAGTCACGGAGCCAAATGCTCTGTGTATGTGCCCACGCCTCCATTCATCTCCTCTGAGTTGAGACAATTTACACAAACCAAAAATGTAAACTCAGAATTTTGAATCTTCACTGTCATTGCAACAGCTCCATATTTAGGGTACAGCCTGACCAGTGTCCACTGGAGCCATCCAATGGATTTTAATAAGAGTCTGATTAAAGCCCTAGAAGAGTTTACAGAATACAGTTCTGGGGTTTTTTAAACAGCGACCACTTCAATAAATATTGGATAATGTGCTTTAAGAACAAAAGATCCTACTCAGGGCTATATATATGAGATATAATGGCTATTTCAAAATAAATAATCTTTTGGAAAAAAATTAACTCTCACAAACAGCAGTGATTCTGGATAAATGCTTCTAAAGCCGAGGGTCAGATCTCTACCAAACCATCCTCAAACTCCAGGATGAGAGCACTGATGAAAATTCATAACTAAAACCAGCAGGGATTTTCATAATTGAAATTGTAACTCAGAAAGAAAACGCTCCTTTAGCCGTAATATTTTCAGTGTAGGTAAAAAACCAGTGTAAAAAACAAGATAAAATGTACCGAGATGCGACCATTTCCCCCTTAACTAATTGACAGATAGCAGTAAATTAACAAGTGATGTTTATTCGTTTAATATGCAAAGGTGGTGAACAGAATCAAAAGACTGCTCCATATAAATGATTGTGACACCCCTGAAGTCACAACGCCGCCTCGGCCAAGTGCGGTGTACCTGAACCCTACCTCTCCTCTGCCGCAGCCGCGCACCCCTCACCACCGGCTCCTCACGGGTTTTAATGCTTGGGGATGTGGATTTTCCTGCTCCCCTGCAACCCAAAAAGGCCGAGGCTATCGGACACCGATCCCTCACACACCAATTTCCCATGAAGTGGTTTCTGCAGGCGTCAGCTCGGCACAACCCCATTTCGCAGCAGTTTTGCTCGATTCGAGGTTGCAGAATTTGGCCTCTGCTCATTTTTGGGTCCTCTCGATTCGATGCCGAATGCTGAAGTGCTAAGCAGAACTTGGCAGGGGCTCTCCCCAAATCTTTCATTTGGTATAGGAAATTAATTAACATCACCATTCCTAATTAACATTAGGAAATAAATTAACGAGTCGTGCATGCTTTGCTTGACAGCAAAAAAAAAAAAGAAGGAAAAAGTTTCTCAGACAAGTTTCTGAATCACGAACCGGCAGAGATTTCTAATAAAAAATTCATAGGCAAATCTCTGCAGCGGTCCGAGTTTACAGCAACCCCATTGCCTTAAACCATGAAGTCAAATGCAAAAAAAACCCCTGATTGTAACCAGAGCAAAAATCTGATTGAATGCAGCAGCAGCCACTGCTCATTGCTAAGGTGTCCCACGGACAGCGCTAAAAATCACCCCCACGCGGCTCTAAAATCTTTATTCTCCTCTGCACTAAGTGGAGGAACACTGCAACTACGCCCAGCTCGGTCCCTGCAAAATATTGCCCAGATGTGAAGTTAATTCAAGTGTAAAAGGAGGGCGACTTCTCTGGAGAAAGGAGACAAATGGTACGAACAGCGTGCGAGACCAGAAATCTTTATGGACAACGTTTCTCTTCGGAGTTTTCATTCGCATGTGTTTCTTTAATGTTTTTAAATATCCCATCATTATTTATTTTTTCCACTTTGTATTCCAAAAGGGCCAGGTTTGTGGAGAATTTAGCAGAACTCATCTAGATCAATAAACCTGGTCACCATTCTTATCCCCAAAAGGTTTCGATTAATTTGGATACAGCTTTGACAAACATTAAATCTCTTCTTTAATGATGTTCCTCAAACAAAACAGTTAGCAAAATATCTGAATTTCCTTGTATAATGTCACATTTTAATGTAAACATCAAATAATGTACCAAAAGTTTTTACCGGAAAAAAAAAACAAACAAAAAACAAACCAAAAAACCAAAAACCAAAATTAAAGCGGCACAATTCTTTATACCACTGGAGAAGGGGGGAGGAAAAAGCCAGATTACAAACATTTACACATGCATAGTGGAAAAAAAATTAAACAAACAAACAAAAAGAGTCTTTTACTAAATTCACGCATTGGTTTTTTTTTTAAAATAGTTATTAAATCTACTAAGCACCAACATACCTAAAAATTTCTTTTCAGCTTCATGATTCATTTAAAAAACCTATCAAATTAACTTTTCAAACAAGCTCATATTACTAGCTTGTCCAAAAATAAAATGTAGAGTTTTTTTATTGGGTTTTTTTGTGTTTTTTTTTTTTTAGTTTGGCTTTTTTTTGGGTTTTTTTTTAATATTTTTTTTTTAAAGTATACCAATACTTTTCATCTGAATGTTTCCAAATGATGGCAAAGGTGTCTGCAAAGAATGCCTTTACTTGACCCTACGGTGGATGGAAAATACAATACCACATCATACAGAATCTAAAACTAGAAAAGTCTGAGAATGCAGCATCCCTTCACAAAAAAGCTGATAAAACTGAAAGTATTTAGAAGATGCTGCACTTTTATTAAAAAAAAAAAAAATTAAATGAATTTAAGCAGAAATAACATACATTTTTACATTAACTGGCCATTTCTGGTACAGAAACCCAGCATAGTATGCTAATGTTATTGAATAAATGTAAATGCTACTTACAATCTTCTTAAATACAATTTAGACAAACTTCTTTTTTTAGGTTTTTTTTTCTTTTTTTTCCTTTTTTTTTCCTTTTTCCAAGTTACACAGGCAACCTCTCAGCTGCGAGTTTAATGCAACATATCATTAACATTACACAAATTAAAAAATAACGTGTGTGTGTGTGTGTGTGTGTGTGTGTTTTCCTACAGAAAAGCTTCCAAAAAACCGACCCACATCAAAAAAACGCAAAATAATGGAATATAATTAAAAAAAATTAGTTGCAAGTCTAGCAGCAAAGCAATTAAGTGAGGATATATTTACTAATATAAACAAAGGGAATATTTGCAACTACAGGTGAAGCCCCAACTATCGTAGATCTACCGACACAAATAAAAATTAAACTCTCTCTAAAAAAAATAATCTGATTATTTAAAATAGGAGTAAAAGCCGTTGCTACCTGATGAACTACCTAGGCTAAGTTCCTGAAACAGAGACAAGGGGTCGCTATTCTTTTTCGCCTGCTCAGGAGGAGGTTTGGGCTTTGGCGGGGCCCGCAGAGCACTCGCGTAGGACATGACGGGCTTGCTCCCACCCGCGCTCTGCTGGCCACTGCTGTTGGACTCCACCAGCTGCTTGTTGGGCATCAGCGGTGGGAACTGGCCAAGGTGTTGGAGCACGTTGTAGTTGAAGGAATTGGAGAGCTGGATGTTTTCCGCCTTCAGGTGTTCCTCTGGGGGCTTGACCGTCTTGGGTGGAGCTGCAAAGGAGCAACCAGAGTTGGTGTAAGTGCAGAGCTCTGCTTTGGAACATGCAGCTCTAGTAACAACAGAGTACTGAGAGCTATGAAACCACCTCTCTTGGTAACCTTTCCCCCTCCACCACCAACTTCCTGTGTTTAGTCCTAGGGCACCGTCTCCCACAGCATCCTGCTGGAGA
>NW_010177136.1:5137-6666 GCF_000695765.1 Mesitornis unicolor | reverse complement strand
CCACTCCCCGCGCCCCCACCCAGAGGCGCCCGTGACGCACCCCTGCCCACGCCAAGGGAAAGACTTTGGAGTGGGGGCACGCTCCGCTCCCCCCTTCATGCTGGGATGTGGCTGCAGACACCCGCTGCAAAGTCCTTCCCCAAATTTATCTTGTGTTTTACAGGGGGAAAAGCAAAATCGCAAATAACTAACTAAAAACAACCCAACAGAGAGTGGGAAGTGCCTTCAAGGGGTCACTACAGCAGGGAAGGGGGTGCCCAAACTCTCACGAGAGGCACTTGCAGTGAGGACACCATCACCAAGGTCAGCAGCGAGCAGCCTTATCCCAGTATAACCAGTGTGAAGCCCTGCCCTGGCTCACACCCCACACCAGATCTTATTTTGCCCTCAACCACTCCAATTTTGGCTCAACCGACCATATACAAAGCACCGAGCACCTGAAATACACGTCCTTAACACAGACCACAGTCACTCCTTTACCGGCGTCATAAAACACCACCAGTGGGCTATGCTTATTTTGGGAGAAGCATCCAATTTCAGATATTGAAACCAAAATAGCTGTAAGGTAGGAATTAGAGCCAGCCGGCGTGGGCAGCCTGGTTCCACCCGCCAACAGATGAACGCTCAGCGGCGCTTTTTAAAGCCAAACCAAAACCAGCTACTGCAAAAACCAAGCAAATGCCCAGAGAGGTACAAGCCGAAATAAGAGGGATTTGAGTTAGCAGACAAAGTGTCTGAAATAACCCCATCACACCTGCATTGGAACAGCCCCGCTGAAGTGAGGTTTAAAATAAACCTCAATGCCACTGCGGGAGCCAAGTCCAGGGGAGCGTCACCACACCGGGACGGAGCTGGAGCCGCAGATCCGTCCAAACCCACGTTAAGGGACGGTGCTGCAGCAATCCTGGGGTTTCCAGGATGCCTTTAACCCCGTCCGCCTCCCGTGAGCTCCGGCGATGTCTGAAGGGCAGCTCCGGGTGGTTTCCTCGCAGGCAGCAGCCACACGGGATGCTCAGGCGCCGGGTGGCTTTGCTTTTATCCAGACGGTGGAAGGGTGAGCCCCAAAATGCCGTGGAGAGCAGAGTGGAGGGCAGTTGCTCTCAGCGTGATGCTGGGGCGGGGTGGGGTGAGGCTCCCGGGGCCGGCAGGAAGAGGAGAGCCGGTTCCTCCAGCACGGATCGCGGTGACGAAACCAACCACCCGCCGCGACCTCAGTCGTGAGGAGCCGAAACCGCTGCCTCGCCACCACAGGAGAGATCTGCAGGCGTCTCACCACCCAAAAAAAGTGATAGAGCCACAGCGCCTTCCTGGGACACCACCATGCGGGAGGTGAGGCCGGGCTGCAGCCCCACAGCACCCAGTTAAATCCTGTCCCATGGGACATGCAGAGGCTGAGTCAGGCAGAAACACCCCTACGTCACCACTCGGCTTCCTGTCGCACCTCTGGGAACGCCCAGGTATCCCATCCCGCCCTGATCCCGAACATCTGGGTATCCCATCCTGCCTCTGATCCCAAATGCCCGGGTATC
>NW_010177136.1:0-4749 GCF_000695765.1 Mesitornis unicolor | reverse complement strand
CCCTGCCCCTGATCCCAAACCCCCGGGTATCCCACCCTGCCTCTGATCCCAAACACCCAGATATCCCACCCCACCTCTGATCCCAAATGCCTGGGTATCCCATCGTGCCCCTGATCCCTCGCAGCCCTGCTCAGCTTCAGGGCCCACCACCAGAGCTGTGGGTGCTCTGCAGCCCCTCACCTGCCTCTCGGGTCACTGCCACCGCATCCGTCCCCTCGGCCTGTGCTGCATCAAGGGGAGGACGCTGCCTCCAGCCCAGGGAGCATGGCTGGTGGGAGGAAGCGGAGAAGGAAGCGGCCCCAGCTCGGTTTACACGAAGCTGTCAAGCTGCCACGCTGATGCTGCCCAGGCACAGACAAACCAGCCCACCCCAACCAGCTCCACCAGCACCGGGAATGCAATTCCCAGCAATCAGACTGGGCTCAAAGGACGTGCGGAGCCACTCGGTGCTTCCCAAAGCCCAGGAACCCCTGCACATCCCCAGGGGTGCAGAGCAGAGAGGGCACAGTCGCCTGCTTCCAGGTGACAGGAGGGCTTCGCTGACACCCACATCTCCTCTTAGGGTCTGGACCCAGCACCCATCCCCATGAGGGTGCTGGGATGTCCCCACAGCCAGTCCTCGGCCACTCCAACGTGCTCCAAGGGACGGCCGAATCCACCGCCGGGAGAGACTGCTGGCTGCGAGCGCGTGGCAGGAGGGATAATCTGTTTAGGCTGCCGGCAGACGTAATCAGCCTGTCTCGGGTGGAGGCAGGGCTTGTTTTGTTCGGGCTTGGCAACCGAGCGCAAAGGGGAGAACAAAATAATGGACCATTGCAGCAGAGCTTTAGCCTCAGCCTTCAACAGCAAATGCAGAGCCCAGGGAAGCAGTGCCAGGGCTTCCTGAAGCACTGCAAGAAAATTATGTCCCCAGTCTGGCTGTGGGTGACTCCCATCCCACCACCTTTATGGATTCAGGCCCAAAATTCACCAAAGGAGCCTCTGAAAGCAGCGCCTGCTGCTCCCTGCACCCAGGGGAGCACAACAGGGTCACAGCTCTCAGCCAGACCCGCAGGAGAGCACGGCCCCAGACTGGGGACAGCAAGGCCATCGTCCCCTGCGCACCCGCTCCTGAACCACTCGGTGCTCCCCAGAGGCAGGGACCCGTTTCTGGCCCAGCTCAAGTGGAAAGTCACCGCAAACGCTGCGGTTACAACCTCAGCAGAGGAAATCTGGGCGGTTTCAGCCCCGCTCCGCTCTCGGTTTTGCACACCTTGGAGCCAGATTGAACACCGCTGACGGGCGAGTCGGAGCAGCTTTTTGAATGGGGAAGGTGACACGGTGTTCGGGGAGGGACCGAGATGCCATACCCAGACAGCCTTTCCTGCTTCTAGGAACCAAGACACGGGCATTGCTTCACGTTTTGCCTGCTCCCAGCGGGATGCTGCATCGACCGCTGCAGACCCACGACCCCGGCTGGCGGGAGGCTCTGCAAACACCGCTGTGCAAACCCACACTCCGGTTGGTGGCCATCCCAAGGGCTGGGGACATAGCCCAGCATCAGTGTTTGAGCCATTTAAATCTCAGTTCCCTGCCCGTGCAGTACTTCCCCTCCAATCTATGTCATTTGAGGATGGAGCAGGGCCAGATCCCAGTGCGAGAAGCTGGTGGGCATCCAAAACTGCTCCCAGTGTGAAAGTAACCTCTGCATCCAGCCCCCACGTTTGGTCCAAGCTCAGCTTTCCCCAAGCAGCTTTGGGGACAGCTTTGGACACGTGGGGACAGCCACTTCTCCATTCACCTCTCGCTCTCCAAAAATGCATTAGCATGGCACAGGCCTTCACCACCAACACACCTCACCGCGCAGGATGAGGCCAAACCAGACTGGACAGACTGGACCCAGGGCACGCACCGTGCACGGCCCAGCCCTCCTGGCAAACCACAAGGCAAAGGAGCTGCCCGGGCAGTTTGCTGCGTGGGCAGCAGGAGTGACCGACCGGAGGAACAGGAAGGGGAAAGGTTCAATTCACCCTTCGTGCAAACAGCCGGACTCCTCCTGCAAACACCCCGGGCCTGGCCCCAGAGCTGTGCTCGGGTCCGAGCGCTGCCACGGGCTCGGGCAGTGGGGAAAAAGGGCTGCAAGAGGTCGGCTGCAGCGTGCATGGGCGATCTGTCAAGCGGCAGCAAAATATAAGTGGGATGGAAGCGGTTTTGCAATCCCAGCTCTCCCTCCTCACGCAGCCCCGAAACCCAGCGTACGTATCCAGGTATGCAACCACCTCCCACAGCAGGGCTTCCTCAGCTGCAATGCCTCTCCAGAGTGCTGGAGAGGGGATTTATCACTTCCTCGGGTGCCAGGGCAGATAAGGTGCGGCGCCAGGCAAAAAAACCAGCAGCAAATAAGTGTGCAAAGGGGACAGCTGTCCGGTACCCAAAGGCGCCACCGTGCCCCTTCCCTTGGGCCAACAAGGGGGCTAAGTGCACCCAAAGGTGACCCTGGCACCCAACCTCACATCTTTCCACTGCCCTCACGCCACCCACCAAGGGTGGGACAGTGCCCATAGGGGACAGTCACAGTGACACAGCTCCTCTGGCCGTGTCCCCCACGTCCCTGCCCGCTGCAGCCACCGACGGAGGCGGGTTTGACATTTCCAGAGAATCTCCTCCTGTTCGGTCCTAATAATTACTCAAGTACAGGCGGATTTTTGCAGCATGATACAAGCAGCCGGGAGCAGGGAATGCAAGCGCGGGGGCTGCTTTCCAGCAAAGAGGGGGCTTTTCCTCCCCCAAAAGAGCAAGGGGTGGAGGCAAAAGCGTGCCCGGGACATGATCCCTCACCCTGCTGCCCTTCGGACAACGCACAGAGCCAGGACAAGACCCTGACCCAGGGCATCGCAGCCCCATTGATGCAAAACCAAGGCTATGACCCAATGCTGACGCTCTCTGGCCTCGGGGCAGCTGTTTGGTGTCCAAAACAGTAGGAAAATCCTAATGTCCAAAGGAGGAGGGACAGAAATAATCACCCTCCCTGCCGCTAGATAGGGGTGTCATAGGCCGGAGTGGAAAGAAGCAGTGAGAAAAGTCTGTGAGCTCCGTTTTCTAACTGGGTGGTCCTCTGGGCATCCATGCCACGGCCTCAAAAATAAAGAAAAAAAGGACCAAAAGAAAAGAGACATTGGTAGCTGGAAAGACGTCCTCAAATTCCTCCATCTGTGCCAGTCCCCATGCCCCAAGAGAGCACACGCATGGGGAAAATTAAAAGCAACTGCGCTACACTCCGCTCTTCTTCCAATTCAGGCCAAGCGTCGTTTTGAGGTTAATTCCCTGAGTTTAATCCCCAGCCTGTTCCTGCCGTTGGGGGCTTCATCTTCCTCATGAACCAAAGGCACAGGCACGGCTCAGTCTGGTGTGGAAAGTAGGGACCCTACGGGGACACCCCATGGCGCTGGGTGGCTTCCTTGGGAACAGGGTCCCGCTGGCCAGGCCTCCTCCTGGAGATGGAAGAGGGTCCCCAGGCACCATCCCCCATCCCAGGGCAGGCTCTGGGAAGGCTCTGACCTCCACACGGGGTCTGCGGGAGGCTGGAGGGGACGGTGCGGTGCCGGCACAGGGACACCTTGCCAGGAAAGAGGGAATTCCCACAAAAAGGCAATTTCTCCCTTGCTGGGAAAGGGGCAGTGCCAGGGGAGCTGGCGACAGGCGGATGGAGCAGCCAGGACGGAGCCATCAACAGCGCCGTGTCCATCAGGGACAGATCCTGCACAGGATCACAGGGCTCCGAGCGCCCACACCAGCGCTCCAGTTCCTCAGGGCAGACCCACAGCAGCAGACTTCCCCAAGGGGAGAGCAGACACAGCGACTGACCCAGTTTTTCCCACACCATGCAGGCACCCCAGAAGGTCAGACACAGGTTTTGGGGGGGGGGGGAGTCAGGGGTACGTCAGCACCTGCCTGCAGCCCTATGGGGTCCAATGGGTGGAGGGACCACACGTAGCCACCCCAAGTCACAGCGGCCCCCGACCGGCAGCACAGCCACGCACAAAAACAACTCGTGAACGCAGCGCTCCCGGGATTAGGGACTTAGCGTCCACGCAGCCCTTTGAAGTTGGAAGCGCTAAGTCCGATTATTATTAGAGAGCTCCAGCTCATTAATCCTAATGTTTGGGGCTGGATTCCCCCCCTCCCAGCCCCGCTCCTAATTCAGTTTCCGAGTACAACAGGAATACACTACGACTGCTAAATATTTGTGACTCTTCGCAAACACGCACCGGGTCTCTGCCCCAAGCGGCTCCAGCGCCCCGGAGCACCCCAGGAAGCACGAAGGGCAGCTCCTAACACCCCCACAGGTATTTTTATGTATTAAAAAGCCAAAAAAAGACACGAGTGCGTAAGCGTGAAGTACCTTCACCTTTCCTGCAAGCCAAGTAGAAAGGTCAGATGACTCAAAAGGACTTTTCGGGCTAGGTAATCAGCAACACGGTCCCTCTGTCCATGGGGAGAGTGGGACGCGCTGAGCGCAGAGTCCCACAGGATCCCACAGTCTGGGATCCCCCCTACCCAAACCAAGCTTAAAAACATTAAATTAAATTAAAAAGGTGCTGTTAAATGAACCGTTATTCCTGGGTGTGCTTCAGAACGAGCCCCCCCCCGCATCCAGCCAGCAGCAGGGAGCCTTTTCCTCGGATAAGGGGCACGAATTCGGACGGGAGGTGGGCAGGGTGGCGAGGAGGCACGGGGCTGGCCATGGCTGGGGGGCTCCTGGGTGCGGGG
>NW_010177135.1:0-6675 GCF_000695765.1 Mesitornis unicolor | reverse complement strand
CCTTCAGCCAGTTTGTAGTCCACCTCACTATATCATTTGCAGTTTTAGGCTCTTCATTTTAGAAAGGTTATGTTAAGCCTGGAAAAAATATGAAGGATAACATGGTATTATTTTCTGATATTTTAGCAATTTTCTAAATGGAGTATTTGGAGATTTTTATGCCAAAACCAAATGCTCAGACTGCCAATTATGGGCATCTAAGATTAGTTTGCTCTTTTCATTTGCAAAATCAAACTAATCACTTCAGACAAGCTGCGTGAAAAACACCTGATTGACCATTTAATGAGACTTCTTTAAGATAATACTGTTAAAGTAATTTCAAATAGTCTAGCCACTTCTGCTGTACAGCACAACTTTTTTGAAAGGAATCTTAAATATTAGCAGCTAAAATAAAGATAACTTAAAATGTCTCAACAAATGCAATAAGGATATTTAAATATTTTGAAAGTATACTAGGAGGTATATTCAGGTCTTTCATCTTTTCTTGATTACATCTCAAAATGCAGTACACAAATTTAAGGACAGGAAGAATGCTGAATCTTAAAACCAATACTCTTACTGGATTCTCCAATATTAGTTGTTTATTGGGTTTTTGGTTTGATTTTTTTTGTTTTTTGGTTTTGTTTGGTTGTTGGTTTTGGGTTGTTTCATTTGTTTGTTTGTTTGTTTTCAATTTGCTTGGGTTTTGAGTTTTTTTCCAAGTTCCTTTTTATTTCTTAAATGAAAGTTCCAAGTTCTGTTTGAACGTATCGGTATGCAAAAACATTAATGTATTTGAGAAAACTCTGCTTCCTTTAAAAGTCATTAAAAATAACACATCTGATGTGGAAAACTCTCCAGTATGGCAACTATAGATATATATTACAGACTCTACATGGCTGGTAATTTATTCATCGAACAGCCTGGATTGTGAAGTTTATTCTTTAGCCATATATATATATACAGATATATATGTAATTACTGCAGTCTTAATTGGAGATGCACAATTATATTAATGCATATTCCCAAAATGGGGAGCTTGGGTATCCTTAAGATGCATATTCTTTGTGTTGGAAACGGCTTTTCAGAAGCCTTTCCTGTCTTTTATGTATGCAACTGCAGTAGCTCACTGAAAAATACAAATGCTAAATTGTGTACTTCCTATGTGTTTTTTGGGTTTTTTTAAGAACCACTTTGAAATAGTTTTGTTAAATAAATGGCATTTTGTTAGCTGCACACTAAAATAAATTTGTAGTGCAAGAGGATTTAAGTTGCCTCAATAAGTGAAAGTAAGGTGCTGCAGCCAAGAAAAGAATTTAATTAGATTGCACATACTGTTGATAGGTTATGATTAACAGCATTTTTTCTGATGGAGAAAAATCTTTGGATAGATTTTTGCAAAGTACTTAGTGAAGATTAAAGTACCTCATTATATTAGGATAATTAGAGATTCCAGCTGCTAGTAAAACAAGAATGCATTCTATTTTTCAGAGCAACAGTTGTTATTTCTTTTGGATTTATTTTCAATTACAACATGTTCATTATTGCATACAGATGTTCAGTCTTCACAACTTTATTTTTCTGAGATAATAAGTCCATTAGTTTCACAGAATCACAGAATCACAGAATGTTAGGGATTGGAAGGGACCTCAAAAGATCATCTAGTCCAATCCCCCTGCCGGAGCAGGAACACCTAGATGAGGTTGCACAGGAAGGCGTCCAGGTGGGTTTTGAATGTCTCCAGAGAAGGAGACAATATCAGAGAAGGTAGTTTAATCCACTTCAGCTAAGAGGATACTACTAGTGATAGGTTTCTTCACGTTTGTTGTGCATGTTGCACTACGGAGCCTGTCTGTATTTTGCTGTTTTCCTAATGCAAGGTGTTGATCAAATCAACTCTTGGTTTCTAAAGTCTATTGGATTTTATGCTATGAGGATATTAAGAAAACATTTGACTTTTCTACTCTTCAGACTATCAGTCCTTTTATTCTGTATTATCCACAGTACTTCACAGCAGCAGTGTAAAGTCCTATCTACTAAGTCACTGTGTTACGGTAATTGTAGAAAGCAGAAATTACAGGCATCAGCTCCTGTAGCTATCTGCAGGTGGTGTGCTGTTTCTCAGACATCAGTTAAGCCTAGACGAATGGAGATTTGAAGCGACAGATACGATATGTTTCTGTTATGATTTTTGTATTGAGGAAATATCCTATAATAGGAGGAATCATGAAAGAGGCATCAACTTCTGTCAGTGCTGTTATAATTTTTAAGTGTTAACATTTAAAAACTGTGTTCTCCTACTGTTTAAAAATAAAGCAAGGCCAAATACAGACTGTTCAGATATTTGTGTGGAGAATTTTCAGGTACTGTGAGTATGGATTTACATCCTTCACTGAAAATGAGCCTATGTGTCTTGAACGTAGTTTTTTAAGATGTCTGTACAGAGGAGATTGCAATCAAAATAGCTTTTATGCCACATGATGTAACATCTGACTAAATAAGCAGTTATGATATAGAACAAAATGTTCTGGAAAATTAAGCTATTAAGAATATGTGCTGATAGTAACAAAGACACATATGCAGCTTCATCTCAAGAGGTAGCTTTAATTTATCAGGTTCACTGGATCAAATGTAGATGCTTGCTTCTGAATAATCCATCTAAATTCCTTTATAATCGGTGGAAAGAAAGAGATGCTCAATGTGCATGATTGATATTATTCTAAAGAAAATGCTTAAAACAGTTTAAAAGTTTCATGTTCTGAAAGTATGAATTTCATTTTATTGACTGAAAAACTAACATAACTCTCAGATGAAGATGCATACAGAGTAGACATTGAAATACTAAGACAGATGAATCCCATCCAATATATCAGACAATCAGTTATCTTACGTTATGTTTTGAGCACAGTACTTCAGTAGCAGATTTTATGAATGAACTATTTCAAATTGCTGAGCAACAGCTACTCTCTAATAGTTCTCTATCTCTATTTGGATATTAAATATACTTCTGAAATAGAAGAAAACAAAGAAATTGCCCCTCTCACGTGCTAAAATGATGCTGTTCCAGAGCAGCCCAGATTCAATGACAATTCTGTCTACTTAAAGAAATGCTTGAGCTTAATTGAAAAATTCCATTTTTTTCAGAGCCTTATGAATACCAGAAAGTAGTTGGACTTTTTGAAAAATGAGAGCTGACAGAGTTAAGTACTTCTTGCTAACTGTCATACAATAAAATTTCAAGAGTACAACAATTGAAATTGAAAGCAGTTAATCAAAAAATTAAATACTTAATGTTTCACACAATGCTAATTATTTTCCACTATTCATTGCTACAAGCTATGACAAAGTTTCCAGTATTAAAGGATTAATTCTTTATATTACTGAGAACACACCCTTAAATAAGATAAATCCCCTAAGGAAGAGGTGATAAAACTCTTCATGTTTCCAAGCACAAAACAACAGAGAAGAAATTTCCTGTGTGGTTGGATTAAATTTCCAGTCAGGTTTGCATGTTACTTAGTTAACATGATGCTAAACACTGCTCCCTACCTTTGCTGACAGCTAAATTTTGATTAATGTCATATTAGGGAACTCTTACTATAACTTTAGTTATGACCTAATTTTATCTTCTTGTTTACGAAGCACACAGAGCTTCTTTGACTTTCTTTGAAGCATTTATAAGCATTTGCTGTTGAACAAAATCTTCACAAAATGGACCATCAGATTTGTCATGGAAGTTACCACATTTTCAGCAAACTAACCCAAAATGTGCTGAAAATTTTGTAAGAGGAGCATATTTTGGAACATAATATGTTTAGAGTTCACTACTAATTGAATCTTCTCTGTGATCTTTATGTAAATTAGATTGACTTTAAGAATATGGTGCTTTATCCCTTTAAGAAAATCCAAACACTTGTTAGCTATTTGCAGGCTAGTAGCTTATCTTTCTTACAAGCACAATTATGAAGTTCAGTTGTTTTTGTTTTTTTTTCTGCTGAAAAATCAAAGGTTTGATTAGTATCATGTCATTGTTTTTTAAAATGTATAAAAACAAAACGATTGAAGACATGTCTGTGCATCTTCTAACAAGATCAGAATTTATCAATCATATCCCATAACTAGCTTAGTATATCCTATCTAGGCATACAGGTTTTTCTAAGCTGAAAATACCTCACAATATTATTTCCCAACTTTTGACTTTTCATATGTCATATGCAGCTGATGACATTAAACTCTTGATCCTTCTGTGAGTCTTCATGCTCTTCCTTTGGAAAGAAACAGGTGTATCTGACAGCAGGCATCCCATAGTTGAATGCTTAAAGATTATAGTTGTTGATAAACAAAAACAGGGAGGATTATAGAAAGCTGGAAACATGCTAGAGGGCAATTTTAATTTTAAATTAATATAAATTTATGCAAAGTGAAGATTACAATGACATTTAAACCTGAATTAACTTGTATGCTGGACATAGTCTGATCTGAAATTCTTGTTATTCTTGCTTTTAAAGCTAAGATTAGTAACAAAGTTGATGTCTTGGTTAATAATTAAAGGTTGTTTTTGTTTTGTTTTGATTTTAACTCGTATCTTTTTCTTCATTCATTTACTTTGCAAAGTATGACATACAATAATCCATTATCAACAAATAGATGCACACCTGTGTGCTCTTTCAATATAATATTATAGTGAGTGGATGATAGTAACTTTTCGGGCAATAACTTCTGGTAATTGGCTGTAGATATTGCAATCTTCATCAAACTCAGGAGTTCCTTTGTTAAAAGGCTCATACTCAAAATGAGGCATTCTGTGTATGTTTAACAAAACATTTGACTTAGATTTGATGATTTAATATCTATTAAATAAATACTAGTTTAATTTTTATGAATCTGTAAAGATTCAACAAGAATACAGAAGCAATGAAGAATATGTTCATCGACGGTAGGAGTTTCCTCAGAATTAATCTCCTTTTAGAGAATGCTTTGTATTTGTTGCCCTTAAAGATATCAAACATAAGATAAAAGTAAAGGCAAAAATCAGAAATGCTGTAAGGCAAAGATTTATTTTTTTTCAAATCATGCTAACAGACTTTCAGGGGAGAATGATATCTGCAATCAGGTTCCTTGCTTAGATGTATGGATCAGAGCTAGCATCACTATGTGACATTTAAATATCTGTCATCCATAAGCTTTGAGAATTTTGATTTTGCTTATTGGAGAAATTCTGTCAGATTCAGCATGCCTGCAATGCGCTTCCCTAAGTAGGCCTGATTTGTCCTGAATTTCACGGTGATTAGGAGTTTGGGGGAGTTTTGGGTTTTGCATTTTTTTTTCTTGCTTTTTTTTCTGTAATAGAATTAATTTATAAACTATTTTGTTTCATTTTCTAGTTCCTAGTTGCTGACTTGATTTATCCAAGTGTTGGAGAAAATTGGATATACTGACAAAGCTTAATCTAATTGATCAGTTGTTGATAGGCTGATGAATTCATGTTACCAGTGTATAGGTATAAATTCTTTACACTTCTGTTATATAAGTTCCTTTAGATTTATATAGAACTTGCAGAATAATGACAGATTAATTAATGTGCAGATTTTTTTTTAAAGCTGTTTCTTGGTTGAGTCTTAGTAAGACACACTCGACTTGTGATCTGGTTTGAGCTAAATAATTTACTTTTCAGCTAAGTCTCTACTAAATGACTGTACTTGCTGAAACGAATAGCATGTTTTTCCAGACAGTGTATAATGCTTGTATGTTATGTAAACGTCACTAGGTCACTGTCTTACTATGGGTGCCATATCTGCACCTACGAGAAGGAGTGGACAGGACAGATAGTCCAAAACTGACCAACTAGCTATTCCATCTCACATATGTCATATGGTATCACAACGGTCTCGGCCTTTCTCTCCCCTTCTCTGTCCCCTTCTCCTTCTCTGCTCTCTGCTCTTTTCTTCTCCTGCAATGACTGAAGTCTGAGCAGAACCCTGCTAGTTTGTCTGCCTCCAATCCTGATCCATGTGTTCCTGAATCCAGCTCCCATATCCTGTTACCACCAGCTGCTGAGTCTGGTCTGGGACTTTTCCAGTGCCTTGCTCTTCAGAGTCTCTGGTGATGTAATTGTCACTGGGACTGTGGGGGGAGTATTATATATTGGTTTTATATATATTTGTACATATTTTTATATATTTCATTATTTTCCTATTTACATTATTATCCTGTAGCATTAGTATTATTGTTTAATTAAATCTGTTAGTTTTCTTATCCAGCCCATACAGTCTTTCTCATGTATTCTTTTTCTCCTACCTTCTAGACAGAGGAAAGGGTTAACAGAGAGCGTCTGCCCAGCATTTAGTGGCCAGCCCAGCCCTAAACCTTGACAACCTTTTAGGGAAGTATTTCTATACTTTTAGCCACCAGTTTTGATACAGGTGACTTAACTTTTAAGTGGTTCCTGTTATATTGGTTAACCTCTGCATGTCTACGGAGTAGATTTTTTTGATAATATTAAAGCATTAGTATTATATGATTCTTCTCCCATTAATTATTCTAGGGGACCGCGGGGAGCACAGCTTGAGAGGGTATTGTGAGCCTGAGCTGTTGGGGGGGGGGTATTGTGGGCCTGGGCTGTCAGGGGAGGGGTTTGGGGAGTCTTGGGCAGTTTGTTTGAGGGAGTATTGGGGGTTGGGGCTGTCATGAGGGTGG
>NW_010177134.1:0-3885 GCF_000695765.1 Mesitornis unicolor | reverse complement strand
TATATATATAAGAAATATATATAGATAGATACACATACACAGGCACATATATGTGTATTACCATTTTATTCCTGTAAGGAAAGTTAGTGAATAATGGTTATGTCAGGAAATGCCAATTTAACTAGATTTGGCTAATGAGAGGCCATGGGACAGCCCTGACACGTGTGGCATTGCATAGGACCCTGGAAATTCTGCGGTGCTTTTGTAAATCCATTTGAAGCCCAGGGCTCAGCCCTTTCCAGCCACGTGTCCCAGTGTGCCCTCCAGAAAACCGGGGTGAAGGAGGAGTAAATCCTTTGTAATTAATGGGGATTGGAGACTCCCCGAATGTACATCCCAGGTGATGTAAAGGCAAATGTGGCTCCTCGATGGGGGAGTCACAGCCGGGTCCCCCACCCCAGCTGAGCTGTGGCTCCTCCTGAAGCCCTTCTAATTAATCCTTAACAACCTCCTAAATAACCCAAGAAAAACCCACTTTCATTTGCTCTTCACACGCTGCGATTCCCGGCGTAATCCCCAGAAGAGCAGCAGCGTCTTTGCTCACTTGGGCATTTGTTTGATCTCTCTCAGGTTTGTTGGTTTTTTTTGTAATGGGCACACAAGGCATGGGAAATGAGATATCAAAAGTTTCCCTGTTTCTGGATCTGAAAGCGGAGTTGCAAAATGCAAACCGCTTTACAACTCTGCCGACGCTAGAACGCATGCAGCCGATTAAGAAAGAGGCTACTGACATATTATTTATATACCGTCAATATTTTATTATGGATCAAGTATTTCACCTCCCTACATTAAAAACACACGGCCCCAAAGCACTACAGACTCAGAAAAAATCCCTATAACAGATGTAGGGCAGAGCTGTACCTCGGAGGGTTCTGCTCTGAGAATCCTCAATTAATTCGGAGAATGCCACAGCTGGAAGCTCAGTAATTTACTTTCAAGGCAAACGAGACGAAACCAAAGACAACAAAGCCCTTTTGGAATATGGGCGTCATTTGTGCACCTTGCACAGCATCAACCCGGGATGGGTTTGCGGCACGCTGTGGGATTTGAGGCAGCAGAACCAGAACGAAGGCTGAGATGGCAGCTTCCATGGAAACCCCGATTTCCGAGTGGTTTCTGGCTTTCTCCTACCATGGTGGCTTTAGCAGGAATTGCTTTTGCAGCGAAGCGGAGCGTTATTGTGAGGAGCGCGCTGGTTTTTCCCTGCGGTGCCATCCCAATCATCCACCAGCTTTGGGGCTGCCCAGTCTTTGCTGGCTCCACCAGCACCTCCAGTAGCACGGGGGATGTTTCTGTGTGGGGCAATGGGTCCCTGTCCCCACCAGCGGTGACTTTGACCCTCCTGCCTGGGGACAACTGGTCTTTTGGGTCTGACCCCTCTTCTCTTGAGCTCCTGAGCGCTAAAACCAAGCTCTTCGTTTTTCAGAGGCTTTGACAGCACAAAACCCAACGCTGCAAGGTGCAGATCAGAGACCCACACCCTTTGATCCCATCCCTGTGATCTCACCTCCTGCTTTTAGGGACTAAACCCAGTATAAACCAGTCAATACCACAGCTTTTGGGATGCTGATCCACATCCCGGGTACCCTACCAACCCGTAACTTGTCGTGGTGCCAAACCAGGGGTAAATCTACCACCCACTCACCCCATGGGGATTTGGATAAATCCCATAAATCCCATAGGATGCAGTAACTCTTGTGCAGAGTGCGAGCCAGGCCCCGAAACCTTGGCAACTCTTTTGCCAAATTCATTTGTGGACCTGAGCTTTTAACCCAAAATCTGGCTCTCCAAGGGGTTGCAGGGCTCTGGTGAACATGGGGGTTTTGTGGGTTTTTCAGCTTGCCAGTCACACCATGAGTCCAGAGGGAAAAGCGTTTGGGGTTGAGCTTGCACTCCTCTTGCTCCTTACGGGATGAATTGAATCATGATAATAAAAGGGTCCGGCTGGAGCAAAGCATTATGATTTACTTTCCAGGGGTTTTAAAGCTTTTCTTTAATCCTTTCTGTCTTAACCTGAGTCGATGTTTGAAGTGAAAATGAAGTTTCAAAAGAAGGCAACGCTTTTGGTTTAAAAAACCTGCAGAATATTTGTCTTTTCCGTACCTTTCAGGAGCACGCAGGTTACGTCTTATGGGGCAGAAAGGCAGGATTCACCCAAAATGATTCACCACATTTCTCCTGTACAGTTTTCTTTCCACCCAAACTCTGTTCTCCAATGGAAGTAGCAAACTCAGCCACTCCAAGGGACAGTTTTAAAGAGTGACTTGTTGACTAATAAGCAATATTTATTGATTCCAGCTCTATTATTCCAGCTCTATTATTCCTTCCATGAGTTAATCCAAATAAGCTTTTAAGCTGCTCTGGCTGCGTTAAGAATTAACCGGGACTCTGATGAAGCCAGCGCCCAGGGTGAGTGGGGAACGGGAGGTGCTGCCTCAAATAACTTGAAAAATGAGATTATTTCCAAAGGGGGGTGCCTGGGCAGGGCGAGATGTCACACACCAGCATTGGATTTTATGGGCAGGTTTTGTCTTCATAAAGTTTTCAAGGGGAAGCTTTTGGATTTCAGCTCAGGATGATCCTAGTTACCATCAGCGTTTTTTTTTAAATCAATAAAAGTTACTTCCCTATGACAAATCAGGCTGGAGATTTGAGGAGATAATTCGGAGTGGGCGTGTTTAAGGGCAAAAAGCAGCTTTACGTGTGAGCTGTCCTTTGCAGTCCCTTTTTGCCAAGCTACCCCAATAAAAAACAAGTGAAAAACCCTTTTGGGATGGGGAAGATTTTGACAATAAGTGAACGGACAAAGCCCAGGGCTGCGCCGTGTTTCTCCAGCCAGGCACCAGCCCCAGCGATGAGGTTGGTGGGGAACATTAGAGGAAGTTTGTGGTCAGGCACCTTTTATTTCCTCAGGTTTATGTCGATATATCATGGGTGTAACAACCTCATGGTGAAGCGGTCTGGATGTTTATTGTCCCATGAGTGAGCCAAGGGCAGAAACTCCCACGGATTTCAACAGGCGGCAGGGGAAAAGCTGGGATCTACTTTGAAACCAGGCTGAGAGGCTCGATGGGAGCTACTGGATACCACGTTATAACAAATGTCCTGACTCCTGGCCTTTTCCCACTCGGTTTAAGAAAGGTCACGGCCATTTTTCAGGGTTTGAAAAGGATTTGACGTGTATGAGCAGAGTTAGAAAGCAGTAAAACTCCTGCAGAGCGTGGACACAAGCGTGGTGTGATCAGGGCACTGCAAATCGTCAAAGTTGTTTGATTTTTTTTGTTTGGGATTTCCCCCCCCCCCGTGGTCGCAGGGCCAGCAGTGGGATTTTGGGGTTTGCTGGGGTTTGCTGCACGTTCGTGACTTTGCCAGAGTGAAAAAGCAACTGCAAAAGTGGCTGGAGGTAACCAGGCTGTAACTGCTCCATCTATTGGGTAAAAATATACAACAAAATGCACATGGAAAAGGAATTCAGAGGGGAAAAAAAAATTATCAGAGGGGATTCAAAGCGGTTATCGCCACTTACGGCTTAATTGGGCACAATTATAGGAGTGCTTCTTGATGCTATTTGAAATCAAAATGAAGGTAACAGCGAGCTGCTTTTCGGAGATCAAAGCTAAGCGAACGCGGTGAGATGCCAACACAGTGCAAGTTATTGCCGTCTCGGCAAGGCGTTGGGGAAAAAGGGCTTTTTTTCTGTGTCGGATGCGGGGCAGAAGGAGCCCTGTGTCCCCCCAAGGGCTGGCCGGGCGATGGGCAGCAAGGGTCGGGGTGGGCGATGCTTCGGTGAACGCGTTTCTCCGTGCTTCCACTCGTCTTGCATG
Organism: Mesitornis unicolor; assembly: GCF_000695765.1. Classification (NCBI taxonomy): domain Eukaryota; kingdom Metazoa; phylum Chordata; class Aves; order Mesitornithiformes; family Mesitornithidae; genus Mesitornis; species Mesitornis unicolor. The sequence continues at coordinate 61 of NW_010177134.1, read as the reverse complement.
GAAGCGGAGGATCGTGGAGCTGCTTTGCTACGGAAAGCAGAAAAGCAACGCTCCCCTCCAA
>NW_010177133.1:469-735 GCF_000695765.1 Mesitornis unicolor | reverse complement strand
GGCCCCAAAAAATACCCCCCCGGCCCCAGCAAATACCCTTCTGGCACAGCATGGAGCATAGCGGGGTTGAGAGAGGGAGACACTGTGATTTGGGTGGGAGTTTGGGGTTTTTTTAAGGCACTGGGTGCAGAGAAATGCAGGACCGGGGTGGCGCAAGCCCTGAGAGGCGCCAGAAGCGGGGTTACCTGAAATAATAAACGCCTTTTGCCGCCTCTCTCTTCCAGCTGAACGCAAAACGCCGTATCTCCTTTGAAAAATGTGTGTTT
>NW_010177133.1:0-368 GCF_000695765.1 Mesitornis unicolor | reverse complement strand
TCCCGGCTGGAGCTGGAGGAAGAACTGGGGGTCCTGGACCCCAATGACTCCAAGGAATGGGAGATCCTCAGGGTGGCCCCCGCAGGTGAGCCAGGACCTCCCCCCTCAGAGGTTTTAGCCCCCACTGCTCCACCTCAGGGAGCATCCCAGGGTATCCAGGGCTCTGTGTGGCCTCCAGAGCCCCCCAAGAGCTCCCCAGGACCCCTAGAACTACCCTGGGACCACCACAACCCCCTGGGAACCCCAGGGTCCCCCCAGAGCTCCCCAGGACCTCCAGACCCCCCTGATTCCTTGCCTTTGTCTCTGCCCCAGCAGATGAGGGGACGGGGAGCGAGGATGAGGACGGGTCTCCCGAAGCGGACGGCCCC
>NW_010177132.1:0-8484 GCF_000695765.1 Mesitornis unicolor | reverse complement strand
GGGCTCGGCGCGACGGGACGAGCCGGCCTCCGGTGGCCGGGAAGGGGCGGGACGGGATGGGGGTCCCCTCCCCTCTTTCTGAAATATGCTGCAGCCCAGGCTTACCCTGGGCAAGGGACTAAAGTTTTTCTTATAAACATTAGAAGTGGTACATAAAAAAGCCCACAGATAAACCTCAGGAAGTATAAGGAATCTATTAAACTAGAGTTTTTATTTTATTGGTTTTTTTTATACTGCATCAAGCTGTGCTATTAAGACACTTTCTAGAAACATGCATAAATCCATACCTGAATATTATCTAACTACACAGTCAGTCAATCTCTCTTGATTTTCCCAGCTGGAAACTATTTTCTGAGTGGCCTGGCTCCGTTAAATATTCACTTGATTTAGCCCGTGCTAACACTGAGCCACAGTGAAAGCATTAAATGGCTGTGCAGGAATGGCCACAGATAGATACTGCTATATAACAAGTGACCCAGAAAGGTCTGATATGAGACCCCACCATCCATGCAGTGTCATGGCAAAAGATAAGTGACTCCTACAAGATGAGTAAGTAAAAGATGAGCAGAAAACTGTAAATGAGGCAGGATCTCAGGCAGAGGGAGAATGAGTATCCCCAGTGGTAACTCATTGCTCAGTGCATCTTTGACCATACTAAGTGATCAATTTCTCTTTAGCATTTCTCAACACCATCACAAGAGGTACATAGTAGTCTTCAGTTGAAGGTTTTGTATCATCTTCAGTCCTATGGGTCTTTGCACTGAATACAGAAACTACTCAAAAGCATTGCGAAACACACAGGTGACTTTCATGTGTCTTCAGGTGCTCAAGAAATTAATTTTGTTATATGCTTACATGCTGTCAGACTTTTATAAAATGTTTATATTGCTTTAAAAATTTTTATATAAAAAGTTTATTATTAGTTTCATTAGGTGGTGAAAGATCTTTAACCTGTGCAGTTTACTGGATCACTGTGCACTTCAAACAGTCCATCCATTTTTTTTTTCTGTAATTCCTTATCCTGGGACAATACCACTCTCCTTTCAATTTCCACTGATAAAACTTTGAGTGAAATTGGGATTTTAGTTTGTATATGCAATAGTCATACCATCTTTATCAAATTCCTTTGGGACTGAATTCTAAGATTTAATTGTGTTCCAATGGTAGTTTTTGTGTGGAAGTTTGGGGAAAACATTTTATTGGTTTCTTTCTGTTACACGATCATGGAAGGAAAGGAGGTGCTTTATGTATCACATTTTAACACAGTTGTCAAAGCATTACTGTAGCATAACCTTCCATAATGTGATTACAGTACGCTAATGTAGCATAATTCTTCTCCAGGTGATCCTGCTCTGGCAGGGGGGTTGGACTGGATGATCTCCAGAGGTCCCTTCCAACCCCCACCATTCAGTGATAATCATCACTGAAACATTATCTGTTCTTTATTAGAGGCCTTAATAATTTAATTAGCAGGAGTCCGTTATCATTCCAGCATTTTACAGATTCTCTTCTTTTGTGTGTGTTCAAGATTAAGCTCTTCATTGGTTTCTTGACAGATCAACTCTGAATCCTTTGATTCTCAGATCTTCTTAGAAGGTTCCCAGATCTTCATGTCAAGATGATTTAGGAATTATGATTTCTGTGTTCTAGAAGTATTCCTCAGTACATTGCATTATATTACCCATTCTGGGAGTATATAATATGACTAATATTCACAGTGAAGAATAAAAGCTCATGGCAAAGACAGACTCTGCAGGTTGCAGGTCTGTAGGTATGGAATTTCGTAACAAATGGCTAAAAGGTGATGGGTTTTCACAGTTTCACACTTAAGTTTCACACCTAAATGTTGGGAGGCCCTGAAGGTGACATTTGTGAAGCTGTTTCCTCTGAAGCAGCGAGTCTCTGCTGGCCACTCAGTTGTCAACCATGTAGGGGAAAGTCCTTGCTGCCCTTGGCTGATAATTGCTGCATTGCCGTCTTCCAACCACCTGATTTTTTCACCTAGGATTTTACACCTTTTTATAGCAGTGGTTTTTTACCATTTGAATCCTTGAACTGCTGACTATCCACATCTCAAAACTCCCCTTTTGCCTTTCTTATCTCACATGACTGTGTACTTTCTCACGATGAAGCAATTTTTTCAGGAGTTTCTTGGAGCTGGTGCTACCAGAACTAGGCATTGGATTGCAAACAGCTGAAACCCATAGGAGAAGGGCTAGACTAGCTACATTGGTGCTAATGAGGGGCTACAGCCCCTTTGCTCACGACAAACCTGTGAATGGTCTTTCTGGATACTGTCTCAGATGTGAAGCCACATTTGGCTTCAACACCAACAAAGAATGCCAGAGAGAACACTGGTAAGCGGTGTTTTCTGTTTCCCTTGCCCTTCCTTGCAGTAAAAGCAGCCAGGCAAAATAGCTGTAGACCAGACTTGTACAGGTGTCTTGGTGCCAGGTAGGAATGGTCAAAATACAGAGCATATGGGCAGATCTGTTGCCACCCAGGTTCCTCTAGCATGTGTCAGAGATGAAGGATGGTGCAAAGTGTACAGAAATCTAAAAACATCTCTGTGAAGATGTTTTATGATCTAGCAGTGCTGTTGTGAAGTATTTGGCACATAATAACTATTGGTTTCACTGGCTGTTAAGTGCTGAACTTCCTTCAGAAATCTTGTTAAGCATTCAGTGTTAGAAGGTGCCAGATGACATTAACATTTGAGCTTTTTTTAACCAGGCTGAAAGTGGTGTACAGGGCCAGATTCTGCCCGTTCTCACAACGTGTGCCACTGGAACTGTTTGGATAAGCAAAGGAGGTAGGATTGGGCTCCTTGAGTGTACATGAGACCATAAATGATGAAACAGCTTTAATGTCTGAAAAATAATTTTACCAGAATAGCTTGACATTTCAGACTTTGGCAGAATCATAAAATGTGTTTACATTTTAGTAAGAAAACTGTTACAGAATCTCATGAAATCGTACTTGCGAAAAAATGTTGGTGATACTGCGTATGATATGTGGACTGACAGTCTGATGAAAGAGAAGTGATATTCCTTTACATGTCATTTTGGAAAGCAAAGTGTTGTGGAAATACCGTAAGAAGTGAGGATTCAGAAGTGCCTAACCCACTAGTGAGAGCAGCAATACCGATTAACAAGGAGTGGGTACAAAAATGGGCAGCAAACACAGCGAGATTGACCTTAGAGAATGCAAACTAATATATCTTAGAGAAAACTGGTACTTAGTGGCAGGAAGAAACCTGCCAAACAGTGCGTCTGAAGGATATGTGGGTGATAGCGGATAGCTAATTAGGCAGGGCTTTGCAACACTATTTGGCAAGGAAAAGCACTCTGCTCGAAGCATGCATTTTCCTCTTTCCTCACTGTTTTGGTGTGGGAATGCCTTAAATGTTACATCTCTTCCCTGGCAGAGGCACAATGATTTTAATACAGTTTTCCATCTCCACTTTCTGTGATTATTTTTTGTCTGAGTTTACACTTGCAATTCTGAAGTGACTATTTCCAATCAGTCCGTAACAGAGAGAAAAATGGTGCAGGGCTTCTTCGTAGCTTCTCAGGGAAACTGAGTCCTTTTGTGGCCCCCAGTTCATAACTATTTAAGGTAGCTCTGGCTACAGGAACAGGTGGCATCACTGGTATGGAGAGCAAGATCAGGTAGTTAGGAGCTTTACCGAAAAAATACGGATAGCAAGAGTGGCTTCAAAAAAACAGTATTAGTTTAATGTTCGTAAGTCTGCTTTCCTTAGAGACCTCAATGAGATTTTCATGTCATGACTCATGGAGAGTTATTATAGCTGCCAAAGTACCTGCATTTATTTACCTTGAGGAAAACTAGAACCCTGTCATGCCACCACAGTGTCCTACTGGTATTATACTAGTGTACTTTTGATGTTGTAACTATTTATTATTGTTATTTTCTTGTCTGGTGATATGCTTAAGAGCTACGCTCATGAACAAGATGGCTACTGGGTGGGATCCTTGTAAACACAAAACAAAAATAGTTTGTATGTTAAAGTCTGATTTTGTGATGCTTTGTCATGTTGAGTGATGTCTTACACCATAAATTCAATTCAATTGAATTCAATAGAACTGTTAATGGGAAAAGCAGTTATTCAGTGTAAGAAAAACTATCAAAATCCACTTGAAATTATTTTTATGAATGGTAACTTTATTTAAAATTAATCAAATGGAACAGAAGGCAGAGCTTTACACTGTCCTAGTGCTGTGCAGCAGGGACCTGGTGCAAGTTTACGTTGGATGGGAAAAGAAGATAGACTTGGAGGAAGAGAGAATTTGCCCTTGATCTTCCCATTAACTCTGGGAAGGGAATGTGTTAACGTTTTGTAACACAACTTGCTCCCAGCTGCAAGTCCCTTCAAGGAAAATGAATAGATTATGAAATAGCACCTATTCTTGGCCCCTTCACAAACCCCTGATCCAAGAGGAAACATTGGATAAATGGCTTCTGCTCCATCAGCGGGACTGCAGGACACAACCTGAGCAGATTGGGGTGGCGTTTGGGCAGGATTCCTGCCAGTTTGCACAGCCGAGCAGGGGACGTCTCTGCCTGCAGCAAGTGCGATCCCGAGGCAGGACCCAGCCCGCTGCTTCTTGGAATGTTCTTCACCAGCAGGAACAGCACGAGCGCTATTTTTTCACACTGAGTTTATTTTAAGAACTTAGGTATACAATCTTTATTACAGATCAGCTACTTTACTATTAATAGCAACGATCAGAGTTCCTTTGGATTAATTATTTACTTCTAATGTGTTTTTTAACCTTAAAATAAAGTACAAAATTTAATTTTAGCAGTAGCTTCCCCATAGTGACAGAGAATAATATGATCCATGCCTTGAGCAAATGTCTCAAGGAAAATTCAATGCACTTGCCAGTTATCCCACAGAAAAACACTATGTGCTGAACATCAGTTATTGTTCAATACTAGGATATCCAAATAGCATGCAGGCTAGATAGATGGGAAAGACGACCACAATACCATGTCAGAGGAATTTTAAAAAGCAGGTCTTTAGGCTTTTCATGTTAGGGAGCAATGGGAAGACAAGGCAAGGTTAAACATCTCCAAATTTCATGCTTTATCTTAAAAAGATCTAAGTATATTACCACTAATTCTCAATTCCCACTTGTTGTATTAGGAGTTGAGGACATTAAGTATTTCACATATTGGAATCTATGTGATATGTATGTTGACAGCAGTTAAGTGTACTTGGCAGGTCATCATTCATATAATACTTGCCTACACTTATCAATAAGGATTTCCATATATGAAGGGGATTTCCAAAATCTGCAGTTGCAAAAATCTATTTGGCTTTTCAGTTGGTGGATATAATTTTGTGTCGTTTTTGCTGGTTTTGAAAAATTAAAGACCTTGTTCCTTTAAAATAGTTCTTTTCCCCATTTTATCTTAAGCAATTGCCATTATACTAATTATGTACAAGTCAACAAATATCTGTCAGTAATTGTCCCTTGCTTCCTACTGGTGCTTGGCACAGGGTTAGTGGGGACAAGGAATATTTGGTTACAAGAGAGCTTCATGCTTTCTGGATCCCTGGGTCAGGATTTCGGAAATCCCATGGATAATTGCCACAGCTGAAGCATCTAGCAGAAAACTGAGGTCAAATAAAAAGGCAGGTATTCCATATGCACATGTGTATCTTCATCTCTGCCGTGTTTCCAGGTTTTGACAGACAATACCACCACCAATAGAGGACAAGGTGACCACGCACTCTCTGTGGACCAGTTAAAGAACATCATGGGGCACAGATTGTTATCCTGCGGTCACTGAAACCTGTGTCCTTGCTGAGGTGAACGGTCAGGTCATTTCTAGAGAGCACCTGAGGATTTTCCAAGCCGTGGGGGCCGGATCTGTGGACTTTTACAGCTTCCTTGTACTGCTCACATGGGGTGTGCTGTTCTCAAGCAAGCATCATGCTTACTGGCTGCAAAGGTCAGGAAAGACTTATTTAAAGGAAACTGCATGCAAACAATGCATCACACTGGCATCACTGCCTTAATTGGGGCAATACTTTGTCAGCCTGCCTATCATCTCTCATACATGAAAAATCTTGTTTAGCTCTCCTGTGATGGTAAAATCTTAAATATTTTTACTATTATTTTCTTTGAAAAATGCCTGTTGTACTATTTATAAAATTCTACAGCTTGCCTGTCTGCAATAAAGCATTTACCAGCATGATAGTGAATGTCAGGTTTACAGGAAGTTTTCCTCGAGTTTCCTATAGGAAGGACTGACGAATACTCTCCTTTTGGTTTTCTGAGATAATGTTCATGTACTTTAAGGTTATTGGTCTTCAACTACCTGAGCTGAAGTTTCTCAGGGCAGATATTTATTTGAGTCTGAAATACAAGTTTTTAACCTTCTGGCAAGAATGGTTCCACAAAAAACTGTTTAAAAAAGTTTAGGGTAAAAGACCATTTTCCTCCTTTAAAAATAGAATTTCAGTCACCTCCTTATAGCACCTCCAGGCTTTGAACTACACACTTGAAAGTTGGCAAAGGACTAGGAAGGATTTTTTTTCTGTAGTTTTCACATGAAACTGGTTAAATTTGGCAAACTATAAATCTTCGCAACCTTACTTCACATCTCCTCAGTCAGGTTTTTGTCTAGAACTGCTTGAGGTATCTACTGAGCATGGTCCAGGCCAGCTTTTCAAGGTTTTTTTTCTGAAACTTGTGCTTTTGGCTACTCTCATCCCCTTTGGCCAAGTACTGGAATTCTAATTTTCCTGTGCTCTCCATATTCCTACTGCTGGTACCCAAACAGGCAAGAAGAAGAAATGGGTGCAAATGCAATGAGAGAAGTTTGTCCAAAGGATGAAGTTTGGCTTTGTAAAAGGAGTGACGTGGCAGTCAGTTGTGAGAAAGACCTGGAAAACTGAATTGCAGGCTATTTGAACATACTAATCAAAATAACTTGGGTGGGAGCAGGAAATCAGAGGAGAGCTGGAAATCAGAAAGAGAGGAAGAGGAATGAGATGTGGAGACAGCCACGGTCTTCCCATTCAGACTAGCCTGTCTTCTCCAGGAGGTGGTGAGTAGAAACTAAGTTGTGAACATGTTCATTTTTAATTTATAGTATTAATTTTAAGTGCTCAGAGGAAAAAAAAACAACACAAAACAAACAAAAACCCAAACAAACAAATAAACCCAAAAACCACAACAAACCTTCACTGTGTCACATGAATTACCTGAAATTAGTGCCCAGTTCCTCATTCTAAAGTTTCTTGTCATCTCCTTCTACAGAGCAGAATGCACATAGATTAATCCAGGTTTGTAAAACAAGCCAAAAATAATAAAAGGAGTAAGAAAATTGTAAAATTGAACACTAGAGTAACAGAGAGTTCTTATTTTACATAAGTAATGAATTAAAATTTTGCAGTTAATCTTAACTATACAAAATTCTTCTTTTGCCCTTGTTGAGGAACAAGGACTGTTGCAGTCAGCTCAGGGATGTCTAATTCTTCCTTGAAATATACAAGGCAGTAATCCATCCTTACAGAATCTTACAGGTTCAAAAGACACCCCTTTATCTTTGAGCTAAAGGAGGATTTCTGCTACAGAGCAGTATCTGAATTCTTCCTAAGCAAGCAGATACAGCAGAACAAATCCCTACGCATATAACACTTGATTCTTCACTGTTTTCTTGCGCAGTTATTTGAAGTACTTAGGAAAAAAGTCAGATTTAGCCAGTAGCTCTTTAACACAATTCTGGTAATTATTACTATCCCCACGATAAATTTGCTTGTGAAGAGCTTCACTTTTGATGTGGACTCTCTGCATGTGTGAAAATAAGTTCCCAATTTAAATTGGGTTAAGTCACATTGACAATTGTTTGTAAATACTGTACCAGAAACGCTTCTGCTTTGTAGTGGCAACTCTGAGATATGTCAACAGGACATTTATCATGCCAAGTAAAGCTCTTGGCACTGATATTTACCATCTGTGGGTTTGCAAAGCCCTCTGCCTTGGTGTGTCTCGTCTACTTCTTTCCTAGCTAAGTACCAGCATTCCAGTCTTCTTCTGATAGCAAGGTTATCTACACAAGAAAAGGAGCTCGGAGTCAATGCGTTTGTTAGAACATTTGGAAGACGTGGTTGTTAACTCTGCGGTGCTATCTGTGACCACTGCTTTAAAATAATATTGTAGAGCAACCTAAATATCCTCCATAGTTGCGAGCTTTGAGAATGAAGTACATTAGAGCTGGCTCGCAGATGCGTTTTCTGAACGATAACAAAAATGCAGGGAGTGGCGTTGCATTGACAGCAATCTGCCTCTCCCCCGGGAAAGCCGTTCGAGTGAGTTCTGCAGAGCTGCTAGTCCCCCCGCCTGCCTTTCTTCTTCTCACCGCAGCCTGCAATGGATGGCCTCTCCAAAAACCACATTAAAAAAAGAAAAACTAAGGGCGGAGCGAAAGGCTGGGGGGGGGAGGGAG
>NW_010177131.1:66929-79477 GCF_000695765.1 Mesitornis unicolor | reverse complement strand
TGTTTAACCAAGCAGGTCTCCTGACTCCCTTGAAGCAAAAGAAGGATTTATGGGAATTCCTGTGTTGAAAACATGGAGCTAGCCCAACTCTGGTGTCATTGCCTACAATCCTGGTAGTAGTAACAGCAACAGAGTAACTCTGTGCTGAACAAGCAGACTGAGGAGATGTGGAGAGGCTGAACTGCCCCTCTCCATGCTCTGTGAGCCCCAGGTCTCTGGCATATACTCTGTGCACGTCATTATTTCGCCTGTCCATTTTTTATTACAGAGGTTTTGCATTCACTTGTGCTGTGCAACCTCAGCCTCTCTGCAAGCTCTGAACACATCTCAGAGTTCTCCATTACATCTGTAGCACCTATCCTTGCCTTCTTGTCACCCAGGAAAATTCCTCCTGATTTTCTTCTACCTGTACTGGTATTCTGTTCTTGCTCACTCATCCATAGCTAAACTTGCATGCTTTTTCCTTTTCTCCTCTTTGCTTCCCAATATTCTTATGTATCATTTACAACTCTTTTTTCCAAGAACAAATATTCCTTACATTTCTTTTCCCTTCCTTTCTTCCATTCAGTAGGTTCACTCATAATAAAGTAGCTTTTTCTGTCCTCATAGTGCAAAAATGATTTATCATTCTAGCGACTTGACATTAAAGTTTCCTGAATCTTCCAAACTTCCACAAACATAGGTTATATATAAACAGGTTGTGGTATATAGATATGTGGTTCCCTGTTCAGGGTTTCCAAGACTGCCTGTCCAAATTATCTGAAGTTTCTCACCAGGGGATGTCTGACCCCAGCATCTTTGTCTTATAGAATACAAGCCCCTTGTTCTCATTCAGGATTTGCTCCTGAGGATGGTATTGTGACTCAGGACAAGCGTGCAGACATCTAGAACAATCAACATTGACATCGTTCAGCAGAGCTCATCAGGGAAAGGCTCCTGTTTTGCATGAAAGAATGGCAAAGCAAACTGATTCTCTTGGAAGCTGCAGCTTCAAAATATACAAAGGGCTTTGCCCTGGTATCAAACAAGATACTGAGTGCTTCATCTCAGACAGCAGCAATCTTGCAATGAGCTGTGCTCTGCCTGTGTGCAGACCGGGGTCCTCACTCCAGTTTGTGGTTGTGTCACCAGTCACAATTGCTCCTGATTTCCTGGAGTGACGTTATCATGACAGCCTCACCTTTATTCCACAAGGAACAAGTATCTTTTCTTCCTATGCCTTGTGAGGGGCAGCAGAGATGGGGAAAAAGCCAAAGACCTGTAAACAGGCCAAAGCAATGGGAAACAGCACAAAGTGGTCCCGAAACCTTAAAGCTGTTAGTCATTTGCAACCTCCCACTGAACGCAATTGTCCTTTGGGTGCTGAGTTCCTTGTGCTGCAGGAAAGCAATTCCCATTAATACAACTGGTGATCCAAGGTGCTGGAAATAGCTGTGAGAATGCCAAGCACAATGATTATCACAGCAGCTTGAAGGTGGCAGAAGTCAGCTCCACTGATTGGCACTGACTCAGGGATAGAGCACTAATGAGCATCCACATCAGGAGAGAATACCTGGGCCGTGCCAAAGGGTGCAGCAGGGAGTGAAGAAATGGCTGGAGTGGAAGACAAGTGAAAGAAGGTGGGAGGAGGATAAGCTGTCTGGTTCAGAAATATGACTGATAACCCATTTCAAATCATTCCTGGGATTTCTGAAGGCAAAACTTGCTTTGTCTGGAGCCAGATGGGTGAGGAACACTCCTGAACTCACTGCACTGTATCATACAGCTGAAATATAACAGAGGACCAGCTAATGCTTTACTGGAGAGTTTGGGGATAATTAATCTTCAGACTCTCAACTCACTGTGTCTGTGCTGGTAGACTATGACATAAGCGAAGTAAAGCAAATTCCTACTTTGTTTTTTTGTTAATGAATGAAGACATTTTCAGCCTGACACTTCAGCTAACTTCTCACAGGCTATGATTTTTTGTAGTGGATGTTTTTAAGCAAGTCAGACTTAGTAAAACACAAAGCTCAGCATAGGAACATTTCTTGGTGATGGATTTTAATTGGTCAACCCTTGAAAAGCAATTAACTGATTTTTCTTGAAACTCCTCAGACAATTCAAGATTTATTCACAGATAATGGGCTGAAAATGTGGCGAGTTTCATTTTTTTTCCCCTCCTTACAATAAAAAGCAGTGAAATTGCCATCCTGAAACACAGAAGTGAATGCATCTTTAGCCATGACAGTACAATAGCAGCATCATTGCTAATAGTAGATTACGAAGAGTAGAAAACATTTTTCTAATGCTAGACTTGTTACTTTCTGAATTTGCAATTTACTGAGCCTAGGTTACATAAAATGTAGGACTAGATTCCAGCATTGGCTCGGTTAAACTACTGTGCCTTCTGAGAAATTTACCTGTCATTTAGAGTGCTGTTAAACAGTGCAAATGACCACAACATTTGATGAGCTGCATATTTGCTGTAAGTGGCATAGGTTGTTCTGTTATTGCAAAAATCTGTGAAAAATCACCAGATTTAGCTATCCTTTCATATCCATATACAAGGTTATCTGTTGCCTGGGGTTATTGAAACATACTCAACAAGGGAAAGAATCAAAGAATTCTACAACCAAGGTTTTAATTCAGCAGAAGTATCACACAAGGTCAAATGAGGGCTATGATAGACAGTGTGTCTATTTCACAAAGTGATTTTGTCAAAGCTGAGTTTTCTTCTCTCCTGCAAAACTCACTGGTCCTTTGAATACTTCATGTCTTCAAGGAAAAATACACTAATTCCATTAGAAATACATTACTCATTGTTTCACCTTACCTACAAAGGTTACGGATACATACAAATTATGAAGAGAACACTAACGTGAAATGGTAACTTCATGTTATTATCTATAAAAATACCTGGAGGCAGTAAAGCCTATTCAGAATGGCATTTCAAAGTGGTAATTTGCAAAGGCATCTAAGAAATTCTGAAACTTTTGACCTGAAAAACCTGTTAAGCTTTATTCAAAAATCTCAGTGCTGTCATTCAGAGAGAAGGTGTGAAACAAGGTGAAAATGAAGCTTAATACCACTGTAAGATTGAGGTGAATTGTCACTCTTTCTCCACATCTGTAAGTAGGAAGTAGAGTGTTTGTCATGTGAAAGGGGGAGAGGGAAAATACAAATTTGTTCTGGTTATGGAAAGAATGTAGAACAATGAAATTCAAGGCAAGAAAATCTTTTTCACAAAACAGTAGCTAGACCAGTTTTGTATTTTTTTTCTAGTGTGCAGTCTATGGAGGATGAGTTAAAACATGTACAAAATGCAGTGGTGCCCACTTTTCAGAAGATAAGTGACTAACCATGAGGAACAGTTTTTCAGAGTTGTTGGGCAAGTCACTCAGTACTGGCTACTGAACTACTTCCAAAACTCATTTTGGATCGCATTTCACATTCTGGTTGCAGGAGTGTGAGACCAAGACCCTGGAAATCAAAGGGGTCTGTCTATTATTCTGAGAACTATGTGGATTTTGGAGCACAGCTATGAAGCCAGGCTCTACTTAAGCACTGTTTTGGCTCCTGTAAAACCCTCAGAAGCGGAGTGGGAGAGGCAGGATAGGCAAGAGTGGGGACTTTGTCAAGCAGTGAACAAACTGAGGATCTTCTAAACTCGATCCTATTTGTCTCAGTTCCAAAGCACAGGATGTGGTTTCAGCTCTGATTTTTCGATTCATAGGGTTTGTCCATAGCTGGGTGCAGGTTATAAACTTAAGCTAGGGCAGATCTTGCTCACCTCTTCTGGACATAGGCTCTTTGTCAGTGCTAATCAAAGCCTTCACTATACTTTTCTAAAATAAAAAATGATTACTTTTATCAGACAATGAAAATATCCTTCCCTTTGATGGTGTTAAGACACTTTAAGTTGTTTTTTACCTTTAACTCTTGCCCTTACTATAGCTCAGGTGGAAGATTAATGCAGTGCACACTGACAAAAACCGTATAAGCCTGCATCCCTCTCCTGGGGGAATGCTGCCCCTGCTGTGCCTTCTGCAGCCTGCCTTGTCCTAGCAGGCCCATTCAGATGATTGATTGAAAATGAGTCATTCTAAAAATACATTGTTTTTAAAATCTTCCAAATTCAAGATGATTTAATCGTGCAAATACATCACTGTGACAAATTTAATTAAAAAGGAAAAAAAAAGAGAGATTAAACCAATGCATTTTCTAAATTATATGAAGTGACTTTCAACCATTATACAATTAAATGATGTCAGCTTTTGCTAACCATTTTCTTGAGAAGTACAATTAGAAAAAAGGCTTCTCTAAAGATAGCTCAAAACATGCAGAAAATGTTCTCATCTGTGCTGAAATAAAACCCTTTAAGCACCAATTTAAAGCTTTAGTTTGTAGAGCACCAGAGGATTGATGTTGCCTCTGTGGGACTGCCACTGCAGAAACGCTTTTAGCTTTCTAAGAGGTAAATGCCCCAGCCTGAATTACTTTTCACATGTTTAGAGTGTAGTGATTCACTGTATCCTCAGTAAGTTTTCTCAGATAGGTGAAATTAGCTTGGGCATGGTGCTGGTCTGACCTTGGCAGCATACTGCATTGGTTTGCTTTACGAGAGCTTCCTCTTCTTCCTTCAGTGGTGAGATGAGAACTGAGCACAGGCACTCTTTGCCACAGAATTGGCTTAGTTTTCCCTATTTAGCCCAGCATGTTCCCAAAGCAACAGTAAATCCCTAGCAAACTAGGACTGGAGGAGGGAAAACCAGCAAATGACAGAAACTTGATTTTGAGTAAGACATCAGGCTTTATTCCATGAGGAAGCAGGGCTGAAGAGGGATTCAGAGAGAGCACATAGTGGATCTGAAGGCATTAGGGTGAGAGGGGCTGTGGCAGGAGATGAGATGCCTACTTACTTGGGTTCTGGAAGTTCTGAACTGACAGCTCAGAGCAGTGCAGTCAAGATAAGGCGTGTAAGGTATCACATAAATCACCAAATTTTCTTGCAGAAAGAAAGCTCTGAAAAGCAATGAACAATTATAGCTCTTTAATCGATTGGAAGCTTACAACAAGGAGCAGACAGTGATAGTATTCTTAACCACTGTAAACTTGTTCATATTTTTAATTCAAGTTAATGCTTGGAAAGAGACATGGAAAAATATTCTTCTACCAAACTCCTCCATGGAATCTGTTAACATCACAGATCCTGCTCTGGCAGGGGGGTTGGACTGGATGATCTTTTGAGGTCTCTTCCAACTCCTAATATTCTGTGATTCTGTGATTCTGTGAAGTTTAGAAAAGCTGTAGAAGTGAACTTATCCAAGGATTACAAAGTTTGGAGATGGTTTAAGTTTTATGTAACTTTAACTGAGTAATGTATGCATAATTCTCTAAATTATTTCACATCCCTGGAATTAATATTTTACACAAAAAATTAAATAGAAATGGATTAGTAAGAGGACAATTTCAGTAACTTACTGTCTATCTGCATCATTAGAAATGCAAGAGCTTTTCTATTTCTTTTTTCCCACACCATACTCAATAGCCTGTTAACTCATGTACCTATCTTTGCTCTGCTGCATTTTAGCTGTATAACTCCTTCTTTATTCTGGTATTGTCACCAAACCAAAACAGCACTGCCATTTCTCAATACGTATCACATATCACATTGTCATATGCAATAAGCAGGATAATCAAAACTCAGTATTGCCTAAGTTTTAGCAGTAAAGTTTTTTTACTGACTATGAATCTCTCTTTTTAAAATATTCTCAGTGTTATTGATTAAAGACCTAAACTTCATACTCTTATTCTTTTGTACAAATCCTATCTTCGAGCATGTAACACAAAGATGAGAGAATAACTTTTCTCTAGATCTGGAAACATTCCTTGAACACTTTGCTAGCTATAAAAGTTTGAAACTCTGATTTATTTTGCATCTATAATTCATGCAAATTTCATATTTAGGACTGAAATCTAGAAACAGCATCTTTCTGATAGTTCCTGCAAGAAGAAAAACTCCTTGGAGTCTCAGATGGTTGTTTTTTTCTTGCAAGAGGAATCTAATAATTAATCCATGCCATAGGATTTAAACACTGAATTTCTATGGATTTTAATTTGTTCTATTTTTCAACCCAGTTCAGCTCTCTCTTGGCAGTTTGCTTCCTCAGTGTAAATATACATTTATATAACTATTTCTATTCTGTGTGCATCTGATGATCTCAGGCATTTGAAGCCACAGTGGCACCCAACACTTGAACAAAACACCAACGTGAAACTTTTAGTTTCCAGGTGGAAGGTAACAAAAAGAATATACAAAGAAAAGCCACCCCAATTCCTAACCTGGTGACCTAGCTCCCAGTCCACTTGTTTCTTTCCAGTGTCCTTCCTTTGGGATCCAGTTTGCCACCACTGGAACAAGCCAGTTTTTCCCCAGGGCATGAAAAGACTGCCATTCCTTGTTCACTCAGTTTGTTTTGATCTCAGCCATATAGTATTACGAGAGCAGGATGAGACAGGAAATGCTGAATCTTTGCCTTGTTCTAATCATACATTTTGCCAGCCAGGTCTCAAAGCCAAGAAAATGTTACTGGAAAAATAAGGACTCATCTCAAGTATGCTACTGTGGAAGGAGACTTTTGCAAGCCAAGAACAGGGCGTTTGTGACGTAACTCCACAGAATTTTTGTGGGCTGGGACAGTGTCTCTATGTGTGTGAGACAGAATTATAGAATTGTTATAGTTGGAAAAGACCTTTAAGATCATCTGGTCCAACCATTATCTAACTCTACCATGCCCACTTCTGAACCATGTCCCTGAGCACTGTATCTAGATGGCTTGTAAATACATCAAGGATGGTGATTCCACCACTGCCCTGGACAGCCTGTTCCAGTCTTCGATAACCCTTTCAGTGTAAAAGATTTTCCTAATGTCTTACCTAAACCTGCCCTGGTGTAACTTGATGCCATTTCCTTTTGTTCTATGAGTTGTAACTTCTGAGAGGACACCCACACCCACCTCTCTACAAGCTCCTTTCAGGTAGTTATAGAGAGCATTAATGTCTCACCTCAGTCTCCTTTACTTCAGACTAAAAAAACCCCAGTCCTTCAGCTGCTCCTCATAAGAATTGTGCTCTAAATTCTTCACCAGCTTTGCTGCCCTTCTTTGGACCCTCTCCAGCACATCTCTGTCTTTGTGTGTGTGTGTGTGTATATGTTTGTTTGTTTAACTGATTGCACATCCTATAGCAGCCTTTTCTCCCAGGAACTCCACATGCTTTGTGGACTTGCTGGGCAATTTTAATAGGTCAGACTCACCTCAGAGCCACCTCTGACGATTGCTTTCATCTGCAGCTTCCTGTTAGCCCTCCAGAATTCAGCTAGTCTTGCCCTCGGTAAGGGAGGGAGGTTTTGAAGGCTGTGTTTATTGCTGTGGGTTTAGTTCCTCCACTGCTCCCATCAGCTGTAATTGTTAGTTTTGTGCAGTGGTTTGACAGTGACAAAACCATGCTTGACTGCAGGTTTTCATCTACAAAGCTGTGATTATGATTTACACCAGGCCTGGTTTGTTGGTTTGTGCTGCTTTTGTTGTTTTTGCTTTTTTTTTTCCCCTTGAGCAGCTTATCTTTTCCCCAGCCTCAGAAGTAACTGGTTTTTTTTTAAAGTCCTGATGCGCTGTAATGTCACACTTCAGAGTAACACCTGCCTCAAATGTTGTTGCCCCACGGAATTATTTTCTCTGGTGATTGCTATTAAAATATCAGTACTTGGTAGTGGCTACTGCATTTGCAAGTTATTTTAAAGTAGAGTGGCCATGGTTTGGTTATTGTGTATTACCCAACACTCTCACTGTGAGCAAACAGAAAATGTGCAAGAGTCTAAGCATAGAAGTAACCTTGTTCTCTTGAATGACATCCTCTGCTTTGTCCCTTGACATATTCCCTTGGAAGACATTTGCTACCTCAAATAAGGAGGTTTTTTTTCTCTGCTTCCTTGAGCTCTTTGTGTCGAAGAAGACCCAGGCTGCAACTGGTGACTCACAGAGACATATAATAATGTATTCTCTTTCTAAAAATATATTTTCAAAGCAAGCCTGGCCACAAGGGGTGATTAAGAGCATGGAGCTATGGAGGGAATCCCAACCATGTGGAGTCAAGTCTCAGTGGTGTACCATAGCCATTCATCTGCTGTCTTAACATTTCTCACAAGCTCATCCTGCTGCACAGTGACATGACACAGCTGGAGTACTTCACTGGCAACATCATCCTTAGAAGGAAATTTGTCCTTAGCAGTCAGACTGCGAAAGCTAGAAGTCTCCCAGTGCTGTCTCGTCCCCCCTTTTCTTGCCTCACAGTGTCATTTGTACCACATTCTGCCCCATGCACCTCCTGCCATAAGATGGCAGGTGTTCAACCACAGGCCTTTGTTGGATTACAGCTTCCATTTGTCAGAAGTGTATGCTACAGTCACATAGCACCTGCGGTCCTGCAGCAGTGGGTTTCTCCATAAACACAAGAAGTCAGTGAAGGTGGGAAGCTTTTAAGAATCAGGCTGATCCCCACACAAGTACTTCTGTTCTGCTCTGGTAGACATCTGGTGTGATGGCAACCACTTGCAGGGGAGCTGCTGTGCATGCAGTTTGGAGTTACGTTGAGTGCCCAGCAGAGACTGTCAGTCCCAGAGAAGACAAAGGGAGATTTTTCCAGAACTGTCTTACACCAAGCTATTTGTCATCCAAAGGTGTGACAACTTACATTACACTGACATCTAACAGTACTGCTAGATCTTAATAGTGTCCCTGAGATGGCATCCAGTTGCTCCAACAGTAAAAAAAGGTGCTCCTGCAGAAATTAGGCAGGGCAGTCTGAGAGCCAGCATTGCGAGGCATGATGAGATGGAGAGTTTTCTTTCATGATCAGCAGTAAGGACATCACTCTGGCCTCCACTGAGACCATCATAATGGAGGGCCTTAAGGGAACATGTTACATGTTTTAATTAAACCCTGCTGAAGGAAGTCTCGTTTGAGAGGGTAAGAGAGTAACAGTCATATTGAGATGATGATGCCTGCTCACACAACCTTGGTGCTGCTTACAGCTGCTTTGAACTTAAAAGACCCGGCTTTGTATATAGTGCATTTTTTGTTTAGACAAATCAAAGTTCTAGGCATTGGAGGGTTTTGTCAGATCACTCTCTCTTTGAACCCACTGGGAAATGGCAGGGAGAGACCATTCTTTGATGAATCAATTAAAATTAATTTTCCAACAGCAAAGCCAACTTTAGGCTCATTAGTATGGGTAAATTTCTTGCTGGTCTGTCATTTTTCATCACATTTTTAGAACACCATCCCAGTAGCATGGAAAACTTAGGTATAATTAATCCTCTTGACAAGGAGAGTTCTTGCTTTTTTTCCCCTCCCCAGATCATGGAGGTCTTCCTTGGGGAAGCATGAATAGAGTTTCTCACTGTCATCTGCCAAAGTCTATTGGCAATAGCAAAGAAGTCTGTGAAAGGTGTAAGTCTAAGTCTCCACCAATTAATGAATCAGAATGGTATTAAATGCCTGCAGAGGCTTAGGGTGGACCACAGCCAGATGTTCTCTGCCAAACAGCAACACACTGGGTAAAGTTGTTGCGCATTATCTCCAAATACAAACTGACAGATGTTGCTGTTATTTTTCTTATCTGAACACTCTGTGATGACTGTACAAAAAAATGCTGCATTGTGCCTGAGCAAGGCAATCTTTCTTGGAAAAGAACTGGAGCCAACCTGGCTGGGAAATACATTTCTTTAGCCTACCACTCAGGAGAAGCAAGTGCTGAGTCCATAGGCACAAGGATGATGTTTTTGGCTAACAGCATGGAAGCTCAGTGAGAGCTATGGTATCATATCCGTGAGCAAGGATTTCAAATCTCTCTTCCTGTCCCTTTGATCCTCAGAAGTTGAGTAGCACCTCAGATTCCCATCAAACATGTTAATAACCAATGAGTCAGGATGCTGTTAGGCAGCTCACTCAAGGAGGTGAGGAAGGGTAGTAGAGAAGGAGTACGGAAGCAGGAAGCAAGGTATGAGGGA
The DNA here is from genome assembly GCF_000695765.1 of Mesitornis unicolor. Classification (NCBI taxonomy): domain Eukaryota; kingdom Metazoa; phylum Chordata; class Aves; order Mesitornithiformes; family Mesitornithidae; genus Mesitornis; species Mesitornis unicolor. The sequence goes on along the minus strand of NW_010177131.1, from coordinate 69,426 downwards.
CCTGCTTGCTGTCACTGATTTTCTGTGTTCTAGTGAGGTTTGAGCAACTCACTGGTGCAGTGTGTGGTTTCTGGAGTTGCCTCTCAGAACAAATTCAGACATCAGCTTGCAAAGCTGCCAGTGAAGGCCAGGCAGAGCTGTATGCTCCACTGCCTGAAATTTTTTCTTCACCAGCTTCTTCTCTGCTTGGGAAAAGCTTCTCACCATGCTGCAGATGGCTGGGACGAGGGACAAAGAAACAAAGAAGCTACTAATCTTATGAACTGGCCACAGTGAGGGTAGGGGTCCCAGCTCTGCATCAGCAGAGAGGCACAGAAGGAATGAACCCTGCAAACAATGTGGCGGAGGAGTTACAAGAGCCATTTAATAAAAGGATGAAGCTCGTCAGAAAGGAGCTGGTCAAAAATGTTTTTACCTAGAAATGCCTCCTCCTGTCATTTTGCACAGAAAAAGGAGAGAGGTTTGAAAAGGGAAATACATGGGCTTTAGGTGCCAGTGCTTTAGAGAAGGCTGTATGTTCTTTTGTGGTCACTAGGCAGAGCTGGGAATGGGCCTTCTGTACTGGGCAAGGAAGGCAAATGGGTTTTCTGGCAGAGTTTAGTTGACAGGAGAAATGAGCATATAATTCCTCAGCTCTGATCAGCACTTCTGGTACGACCACAGTCAAACCTTGAGCTTCCCAGACTTACGAAACACTTCCCCTGGTGACTGTAAGTCCTTCACTGCTCAGCAAACTGGAGCACTGTCAAGAGTGACTGTGCAGAGAGACTCATAAACTGTAGAAATAGGGATGAATATTTATGGCAACCTTGCCTCAAGTGTCCCTCAGGCTTGATGAGCACCCATTCCCAGTGCCATCATGTGCCACACCATTATTAGTGTGTGTTTGTGCCCTTTCTACAACCTTTTGTTTTTATTTTAGTCATAAAATCTGGGTACTCTCTTTGGAGAGAACCAAGTCAGGGATTTACAAGCTAGGACACACAGGGTTGAAGAAGCCTTTTCCAGTCGTCAGTGGAGAAGCATGTTTTAGCACAGTAACTCACTTTCTCAGTGCAATGCTCTCTCTCTCCTTTCTGGTCTCTTGACCAGATAACAGTGTTCTGGTACAGGAGATCTGCTAGGAAGTAAGCACTTACTGGCAGGCCTGTGCTTTTTCCCTGACAGCAGCTGTTACCATATCCGAGACCCTGGATGTAGCACAGCCTGCTCCCATGGGGAATCTGGTCTGAATTGGAGACTTCCAGTCACCTGACTGACTGATTTCTACCAGCCACAGGACTACAGGACATCACTCAAAACGAACTCTGTGTTTGCTCAGCTCTGAGTACTGTTTTCCATACTGACTACAACCTCTCCTGAGCCCTCACTTAGAGCTACAAGTGGCAGACAGGCAGGAAGAGGACCTGAACAATTTTTGCTCTTCATCGACATCTTACATTTCCTATTAATATATAAAGTCTCAAGGCATTTAATTATTTATCTGGTTTTTGTTTGTTTGTTTTTGTTGTTTTTGTTGTTTTTGTTGTTGGTGGTGGGTTTTTCTGTTGTTGTTGGTTTTTATTAAACAAGGCAAGAATTGCTTTTCTGGAGGATCCAGGGTCTGGGGAGACTATGATAGTCACGAGTGAGTAAAATACTGGAGTAAATACTCTCAGTTCAAAGAACTTCTTGACTTGGAAGAAAAGCTCATGGTGAGGTGCTCGACACTCCACTTCTGCTGAGGGTTAATTTAACACCCATGCAACATCTGCAGAATGCCTCAAGTAAGACAGGACTCTCACTTCAACATCTGAGAAAGGAAATGAGGGCAGAAAGGTATTTTTTGAGTGGAAAACACTTGAAGTCTCTGGGAAACAAAAAAATAATATTAAATAAATGACGAATGACCACTCTATGGTTAGATTTAAAGAGACTTAGATCAGCTTATGCAGAGAAAAAGAAAATTAACAGCATGTAAGTATTATCCTCAATCAACATTTAATCACAGTAAACTGCCTATGCCTCTCCTGTTTGCTAAGCTGCTTATGAAGCAGTTGTTTAAGGGGGCACTCCATGTGCACCACTTATATAAGTGTGTTGTGGACTTTACAGTGGGTGAATAAATTTCCATCTAAAAAGAAACATATTAAAATATCTGTCTATCACCTAGGCTGCTCTAACTAATTTTAGTTGGTGTCATAGCCTACAGGAACATCTGGTAAGTCACATCTTTTTCATTTGTTTCATCTCATTATTCCCAAGAGTCTTTCTGACATACATTCCTCGGATGTTGTTGACATCTGATTTGCAGGAGAAGGCTGCTTATGTAAAGGACGTCTCATTGGGACATCTTAAAGAGAGGTCAGTATCATTATCCTTACTTCATCAGTGATGGAAACAGAGGAGATCTGTAGCTCAGGCTTCTTCTCAGTCTAGTGAACTAGACTGTAATACTGAGCATTGTTCTCCTTGTGCTTTGCACGGGGATGGCTCACCACAGCCTGTTCTTGTGCAT